>NC_087169.1:3174616-3184616 GCF_035594125.1 Scylla paramamosain
GAGATTTTAATGATTGACAATAATAGAAAATAAATAAATAAATAAATGCTGGTCATTCTGCTTTAAAACAAGACTACCAATTCACAATATAAGGGAATACTAGTCATACTACATCAGTAGACTATCATTACGCCATACCTACTCACAACCTACTCGTAATACTACAGTGATGATTTAAGAATGTACAATTGCAGTTCAACAGAAGCTTCTCGACTTACACTGGCAAGACAAGTTACGTGAGACGCATTTGTGATTGAACATCAATTATGAATGTGCGCTGCCTTCACATTCCTGCCACAGGAAAGACTCATGACTGACAGGCAGATTTTGCCAGACCTGTTCATATTTCAGCAGTAATGAGTTGTGAGTGGGCACTGTCCTCGCATCACTGCCACACAAGAGCTTGGTGACTAATTGGTGGAGCACATTTAGTCACACCTATACATATTTCAACACAAGTGAGTTGTAATTATCTACCGTCTTTACATTCCAGCCACACCAAAGCTCTGTGACTGATAGGCGGGGCAGATTTAGCCAAACCTATTCATATCTCAACACCAATGACTAGTTAATATCAACTGCCTTCATATTCCCGTCACACAAGCTTGCTGACGTAACCCTCTCACTGCCATCTGGTACACCTTCCCTTCATCACAAAGCACTTAGATGATCCCTTTTGTTCTACAGCCATCTCTAAACATTATATAGGCTAAACTCTGGATAGCTCGTGTATTCCCTCTTTTCTTTCCTGTACGTGTTTGTGATGATCTGCAGTGGCTGAAGTTCTGTGAATTGTTGGTTAAAGGAATGAAAGGGAGAAAATTGTGGTTAATCCCACAATGATATTCTTGAGCAGAGAATCGTGTGGAAATAACGTGGATGAGTTGATGTAAGTGTTTGTAAAGATCTCATACAGTGCTTTTAGTACTGAAAATTGTCGGTTATCGCGATGAAAGGGAGGACATTGAGGTTAATCACACATTAGTATTCTTGTGGAGATAAAGTTAATGAGACACGAGTGGAAATAACGTTAATGAGATGACTGCTGGAGCTCCGACCGTCGACATCCCGCCATCCCTCAGCTGCTGCTAAGCGTCGCCATGAATAATGTGCATCACTTTGGCTATGCGCCGGTAATTGCCGCTCACTCATCACGTGATCTTCGCAAATGTTTGCCACCGATTATGTGTCAAGCACTTCACGATAGTGGTAATATTGTTTTGTTAGTTTTAGGTAAGTTTGTAACGTATCTCTCTCTCTCTCTCTCTCTCTCTCTCTCTCTCTCTCTCTCTCTCTCTCTCTGCCGACGACACACACACACACACACACACACACACACACACACGCACACAGACAGGAATGTTAAAGAAACAAAGCAATTACGCGAAATTTCCACCACATGAGCTGCGGTCGGAAGAAGAAACTTGCGGCAGAAAACGAGTCACTTAAGGAGCTTTTTTTTTCATTTTTTTTCTTACAATTGGACAGAAAATGTTCTCGACCTCACACGAAAACACACACACACACACACACACACACACACACACACACACGGATAGGACTACATAAAAACCGTTACTCGTTTTCAGTACTGAATTCCAGTCTTGAAGGTAAAATGAAAGGGATAGCAAAGATTTAAATCGGAAGATGAAAACTCCAAAACAAAACATTTACTGTAACTATATTTCTGTACGGCTGCACACACACACACACACACACACACACACACACACACACACACACACACTTTAAAAATAACACAACTCCAAACTTCCCCTATAAAAAAAAAAAATAAATAAATAAAACAATATTCTTGGGGATGGAGGGGGAAGATAGGGAGTGTTCAACAAGCAATAGAGAGGGAGGGGGAAGTAGTTGGGATGTGTGTGGTGGGGAAACCATGCCTGGGAAGGTAGCAGGGCAGAGGGAGAGAGGGGAGGAAGGAAGCAGGGTGGAGGGAGGCAGGGGGAGGCAGGGCAGAGGGAGGGATGGGCGAGCATGGCGCAGGAAGACAGGGGACGGTGTTTGAGTGTGTGGTGGTTGTTTATCGTGTTGTTATAAAGTATTGCAACACTAGTGCACGAGTGCCTTGTGTCTGTGATATGGGAAATAAACAATTCAATAAATGGCTAAACCAAACAAATATCTAAGGAAAACAGACACGAGGGAAATTTTACTGGAAAATATTATAACCTGAGTGAACACTAATGAGAACAAACGTAATCTATCCTACCGCTCGTAGGAAGGCCGTACCTAGTAAACACTCCCACAGGCTGTCCCTTGACTCCTACTGTGTTCCCGCCTTAGCTAACACAACACAACACTACCCACGTCTTCTGTACTCCAGCGCATGGCCAGTGTTTCCAGAGTCACACACACACACACACACACACACACACACACACACACACACTACACCCACATAGAACAACACACACCAGTACACGCGAGGCAGCACAGCACACACGTCTTCACACTTACACAACACACAGCACACCCACTCCTGCCTGAGAGCTGACTAGTGTGACGTCAGCACTGTTGCCAAGTTACCTTTAATTCCCTTCATAGTTTGAGCCACACAGGGCCCCATGCAGGTCTGGGTCTTAGCACTGCAGGAATAGTTTTGCAATGGGTTGTTAGGTCAGTTGGTTTGAGGAGAGAGAATGGACGGTGATGTTATTTATATCACTTTATTTCTACCATCACTTTCTTCCTTCCCGTTCTCACTCTTCCTCCCTACCCCAACCAACTGTCTCCCTACACCCTCCCTCCCATGCCCTCTTCACTCCTTCCTTCTTTTCCTCCCCCACAATGCACTGCCTCTCTCTCTCTTCTCCTACCCACACTTCCTAACCTTTTTCACTCCCTCACAGTTCTTCCCTCCTCTCTAACCTTAACCATACAACTTAAAACATAATGCAAACAGTCTCATTACAACCACTCATACATCACTAAAAGTACCAGCCAAACATGTACAGTAGAGGACTTATCAAACATTAACACCTGGGCCACCACCGAGGTGGTGGTGTGGTCTCTGCGCATGGAAACACTGACGGGTTCAGAGCTTCATCAGTGTCGATGTGTCGCTGGGGTGAGCTGCACACTTTGCCTCTACCATGTAAGCCCTGTCCTGCCTGAAGACTTACCAGTCTATCAGCAGCATGTTGGGCTAACAGTAATCCTTCAGTGGTTTAGCAGTAAATCAGCTGGTAAGACATTTATTTCTCTACCCAACAATTAGGGATTAGGCCAACCCTGCTCCACCAGCTAACACGAAACGTCATCAAACAAAAACTCGTATATGGTGTTCTGTTTTACCATCACATCTACAAAAGGATCATCTAAAAACTACATTTCCAGGCTTGCATAGAAGCGGCAAAGCGTTCGGCTCGCCCCAGCCACCTAGCGACACCTGTCACCGTATGCAGAGACCACACCACCGCCCCGCTGCTGGCCCAGGTGTTTGTCTCATAGCTCCCCCACTGTACCTTCCGTACCACTTAACACTTTCATTGTTATTTACCACATCTTTCCTTAACCACCATTCACTCTGAGAACATTTTTCTCGTTGTACAGCCACCACCTCCAAACATTGCACTTGATACAAATTGTATAATATTTAGTTGTGTATCCCCTTCTCTTACCGATGCCTATAAAAATTTATTTATTTTTTTTAATATTGTGAGTCGCTGCTTATCACAGTGAAAGGGTTAAATAATCACAGCAGGACATATTGAGTCACTGCATAGAGACTGCCTGTGTACCCACGTGATGTATGAAGGCTTGAGACACAGGAGGCACAGGAGACAGTAGGCGCCTGCCGAAACGATAATTACTCCCAGTGAGGTGTGCAGCACTGGATCAGAGGGTGCTGTGAACTTATCATTAAAGCCAGCTGTGACCTGAACGTTTCCCTTTGTGTCTCGCAACACAAGGGGACAGCCACAGCCTGCCCTCTAAAGACAACTCTCTTCCTCAACACAAAACTACAAGCACCTAATTACACACACACCCTTCACTCAAATTAAAAAATTATCATGGCGACTCCTACACCAGCCTCGGAGTCTCCATCTGGGAAGGGGACCACAGATGTCCCCAGGTCGGACTCCTCTTCTGGCACCGACCCTCCTCAACTTTTTCTTCATTGACTTCTGCAACATTCGTGGTCTTAGATCTAATTTTCAATCTGTAGAACACCACCTCTCCTCTACTAAACCTCATCTTCTTTTCCTGAATATGGGGGCCCGTCCGGGATGTTGAACATTTGTGGAGTGTAACGAGTGTTACGCGGTCATTGTCATTGGGAGGAATTGACCTGTGTGTGAGATATTTCTTAAAACTGTGCCTGTATTTTTGTGTATGTTATCTTATGGTAAAGTAAAGTAAGTAAAGTAAAGTCAATATATTGCCATTATTTACGTTTACAAATATGTGAAGACATAACAAACACATTGCTTGGCACAGTCTGTGGAGTCGTAACTCCTAAGACAAACAGATTTTAGGATAGATTAAATAACAAATTGTGGCAAGGTGAACAAGCATAAGAAGAACTTGCTAATGCAATGTAATGCAGTATGATAGTAATGAATACAATATCAAAATCAAAGTAAATGGGTAAACTTGACAAAACACACAATGTAAGTCAGAATACAACAGGAGCTCAATCATCATGACAATTACAATGAAAACATTGTCCTACCAAATTCATGAAATAATTATGGTGTATCTAGGTTTGTACAGGTAACAGATAAGTTTTTATTTCCTTTTTAAATTTAATTAAATTACTTCCTCTAAACAGGATTTTTATATCCTGAGGGAGACTATTGAAAAATTCTGGACCAAAATTTATAACACTATTTTTAAATAGTTTAGTCCTGAATACAGGTAAGGATAAATTTACATTGTTACTCCTAGTATTACAGGAATGCTCTTTAAATTTGAACATTGAATTAGGACCAATTGTTTTAAAAATCAATAACAAAGTGAAGTTTTTATGTATTGAAGACACTTTAAGAATTTTCTAGATTGGTATATTTCATCAGTTGAATAAAATTTCTTTGTATGGAAAATATATCGGAGGAACTTATTTTGTGAAATAGATAATTCATTTAAGAATGAAGGCCAAGTACTCGCCCATAACGAAACACAATATGTAATATGTGGATAAAAAAGAGTATAGTATATACTCATCTTAGCTTCCTCAGTTAAATTATGACGAATTTTATATAAGATACCAGCTATTTGTGAAAGCTTTAAGCAAACGTCATTAATATGCATTTTCCAGCTTAAATTTTCATCAACTTTAACACCTAGAAACTTGGTAGCATGGACTTGGGCTAATTTTTCACCATTTAACAATACAGTAGGAAAAACATGCTTTATAGACCTGTTTTGAAATAATGTGTAATTTGTTTTGTTAACATTAAGTTTCAAGTTATTTGATTTAATACAAAGATCGATATTACTTAACTCACTAGCTACAGTTTCATGCAATGTATCAATATTCACATCTTTCATTAATAAGGTAGTGTCATCAGCATAAATAGTAAATTCAATTTTAGAACTAGCATTAATTATATCATTTATGTATATTAGAAAAATTACAGGTCCTAAAATAGATCCTTGTGGTACACCTTTAATTATTTGTTTAATTGCTGAATATTTTTCATTACAGTACACACTTTGTCTTCTATTATTCAAGTAGTTCTGAAATAGCCTGTGTGTGACTCCTCTGATTCCTATGTAATTTAATTTGTAAAGCAATATATTGTGATAAATGGTATCAAATGCTTTAGATAAGTCAATAAAGACGCCAATAATAAAATGTTTCTCCTCCAAGCATTTATAAACATTGCTTACGAATTGTAAAATAGCCGTTTCAGTTGAATGGTGACTCCTAAAACCGTGTTGTTGTTTAACTAAAAGGTTATTATCTTCAAGATATGACATTAACCGATAACATATTATCTTTTCATATATTTTGCTAAATACTGGGAGGATAGAAATTGGTCGGTAATTGTTTATATCCGTTTTGTTACCTGATTTAAATACTGGCACTACCTTTGCTTGTTTTAACTGATCAGGAAAATACCCTGTGGTTAGAGAAAGGTTAATTGTGTGAGCCAAGGGAATACTTATTAAATCACAAGAGGCGTTTAGTAATGTTGAAGGTATATCATTATATCCTGGAGCATTAGTTTGAAAAAAAATTTAAAGTACGTTTGACTTCATCCTTATCAGCATGTACAATGAAAATTCTGGAGCATTTGTAAGATAATTCCTGTAATTAAGATTTGCATTATCAATATCTGTTATTTTTCAAAAAATGTTCATTGAATGTACTCGGAATGCCCATACAAGGAGGATTTAATTCAACAGTACTCGTATCGACAGAACTTGGTTTTCCTAGTAATGAATTAAGTACTTTCCATTTTTTTTCTTGGGTCACCCTGATTATTACTTAATTGCTGTTTGTAATATAGTTTTTTTTTTTTTTTTTTTTTTTGCTGCTCGTAATATTGGTGTTAAACTATTTCGGTATTTTTCTATATTTCTCTCGATAGGTAAGGGGCCATTTCCTAGCAAGTCGTTCTAATCTATCTTTTTCTTTTAGGCTAACCTTTAGAGCTGGCGTGATATGGGGACTAATATTTTTCTTTAAATTCGGTTTTACTACTTTAATGGGAAAATGTTTCTCAAATAATTTAAGATAAGAGATATAAAAAATATTAAATGACTCTTTGGGACATGTTGAATTATTTACATCATTCCAATTTTCTAAAGCAAGTTTGTTAGTAAATTCACGAAGGGTTAAGGAAGTTATAAATAATTTCTTAATGATTTTGAGCTTCTGTCTAATATCATCCATTCTTAATTGAGAAAGTATAGGAAAATGGTCAGTTATATCCGTGTCAATTATATAATTACCGATATTTTTATCTAACTGAGTGGTCCAGATATGATCAATTAAAGATGCCGATGTATTGGTAACTCTAGTTGGCCTTGTAATGATAGGGAACAATGAAAAAGAGAACATTAAGTTTATAAATTCATTAAAATTGTCATTTCGGTTCAATAGATTAGTATTGAAATCTCCGAAAATATTTATGGCTGAATATTTCTCTGCAAATACTGCAGAAAGAATATTGCTCATTGCATCAAAAATTTTTAAAATTACCATTCGGCGGTCTATTAACACACATATATAAGCATTTTCTGGGCAACTTTATCACTTCAATACACAAGGTTTCTATGTAGTCATGAGAAACAGTACATTTTTGTATCAATGTTGCCTCTCACTCAGAATCAGCATAAGTAGCCACCCCACCCCCATGCACATTTCGCGTATTGACGAACATAGGATACCCAGGCATATTAATCAGTGAAGAAAGACTAGGATTTAATCGAATTTCAGTAAAGCCAATAATGCTAAGTTTAACAGCGATATTATGTATAACATTATAAAATACTGAAGATTTTCAGGGATAGACCTAATATTTAGATTAAGAATTGATAAGGTGTTAGCACTTGGTGAGGAAATATTACTTAAATATACATACTCAGTTTTAGGGATATCTAAATTGCTAAGAAAATTATATTAATTTGTATCATTATTGTATTTGTCATCTTCAGTAAGTAATGGATCAAATACTAAATTTAAAAAATCATAATGTGAATCTACGTTATTAGAGAGTACAATATTATTCCTCAACATCTCATCATTTAGTGTAGCGAAAGGCAATTCACTCCACAGACTTTGGTTAGAGATCATTATAACCAGTAATTATACAGAGACAATCAACTTATAAGAAGGAACCAGGTTATTTACTTCCTGCGATTTCTGGTACGTGAAGTCTGGTGCTGTCGCTGTGTCGGGGCTGCATCTGGGAGACCCATCACCACCACCAGTACCCGAGGGTGTGGGGCGGCCATGGCAGGACCCACTACCACCACCGACACCACAGGATCCAGTGTGAGCAGAGTAGGGACCACCAGTACTCCCACCTTCACCACCAACCGATGATTCACCACCATTTGCTTCATTTGTCTGGACCACTGCTTCCGAGACGTATCCCACAGCGCCACGAGTCGAGGCATAATTATTTCCACCTTCAGCACCAACGAATGATTCACCACCACTTGCTTCACTCGCCTGGTGCATTGCTCCCGTGACGTCACCCACTGCTTCACGGGTCGAGACACCTTCACTGCCAGAGCTTCTTCCCTGGAGTTGATATTTAGTACTCTTATCTTTTATAATTAGCCTGGTGTGTTTGAAGAAAGGAATCTTGCCTTCTTTTCTGGCCTTCTTCATGAGAGGTATCTGACTCTTTCTAATTTCTTGGGATGCAGGGCAAAGGTCTTCATCTATATATATTTCAGAACCTTTCAATTTTCTAGCATTTCGCATCACTGCTTCTCGATCGCTGAACTTCTCGAATCTCGCGACAACAACACGAGAACGAGAAGGCAACACACGTCCGGTTCTGTGAGCGCGTTCTAATTTTACAGCAGGCAACTGAAGCTTTTCTTCAATGAGCTTCGACACTGCTATGGCTGTTTCTTCCCATGTTTCACCAAGTTTTTCTTCAATCCCACTTATGCGTAAATTATTTCGTCTGTTATAATCTTCTTGGTAATTCTGTCTTTGTTTTAGGTCCTTAATTTGTGACTTCAAAATTTCACTTGCGAATTTCCTGAACTCTTTTACTTCACTTTGTAGATCCTTGACTTCGGCCTGAGAAAACTCCAGGCTTCGAGTTAGGTCCTGGATGGTTACCTCTGCTTCCCGTATTCTTGACTTGAACTGGTCAACTACAAAATCCGTGGCGGTATGGAAAGTCTTTTCTTGAGAATCAAGCAAGACTTTAATAACTTCGGTATCCATTGTGAAGACCAGCTAAGTTTCAGCACGAACAACAGAGTTCCAACACGGAAACCGAGCACAGCCAGGCACATCCGCTTGCCACCACAGCCTGTGTGTGTGTGTGTGTGTTAGAAGGTCCGCGCACAAGGCTGATGGAGGTCTGAGGATGTCACTCCCGCTGTTCATCCTAATGGCTAATATACTCGTAAAGTGATAGTAGAGAACAGGGTGATGACCAACAAACCACACTCCTCCTTGAAGGCCGCGTCCAATTAGCCACCTCATCAACGTAGATACAAGTTCCAAGTAACGTTAAAGACAGTGTTCCCCTTCTCGTTTCCTTTAATCAATGATTTGAGGAGAGAGAGAGAGAGAGAGAGAGAGAGAGAGAGAGAGAGAGAGAGAGAGAGAGATGCACACCTTTCAAGAGTCACAGAAGCACCTGATTGAACCATTAAACGCCAGACATCGTGTTACTATTACAAATAACAAAACAGCAAGCGCAAATAAAACAACATTACCCTTAACAACACCTACGGTCAGCGTCAATTAACGCATCAAGACACACATGAAACCATCTTCATTTGAACAACCATCAATAACCAATGGGTGGCAACTCTCACCATAAGAATGACCGTAACTAGAGGGTCAAGAATACGCGACAGAGACATACATGCTCTCTCTGCGTCAGATTACCCGAGCTAGTAGTGACCTTTGATATACCATGGGGGCAGGAACAACCAATGAAGAGTGTGAGAGAAAAGTGGGACAGTCTCGTCAGCGTGAGCGTAGCGAGGCGGCAATCCGTAGTAAAAGTGAAACCAAGCTGTGGGGGAGTGGTGCTAAAATGCTACCACTTCTCGGCGTTTTTTTTTAATCTGAAGCTTAGCGAGCGTAAGAATATCACAGGTAACCAAAGTTAATTTGTTTTGCTACATATATTATTTTATACTTGGCTCATATCCATGGTAAAACAGAGAGGAGGAGGAGGAGGAGGAGGAAGATAGTTATCAGTTAAAGATTTACTGCTTCTTTTTAATGGATATTGTAATTCAGTACCATGTAGCAGAAGGTTCTTCAATACCCATTAACCCAGCTCGAGTTGGCTTGGAGACAATTAGGAAAGCAGCACAC
>NC_087169.1:3192116-3247116 GCF_035594125.1 Scylla paramamosain
CGGCAAAGTGTTCCATTGGTGAGAGCCTCTGAAGGGAAGGCTTTGTTTTGCGTGGGAAGTTCTATAAAGTGGTAAGCGAAAATGGAAAGGTCTGCGTGTAACATTGAGAGGAAATAGTGTGAAACCTTGGTCTGTGGTGAGGGAGTGTAATGACTTATGAATAAATAGACTGGTTTGTACTTTAATAATGTCAAGGAGAGTTAATAACTTGTGATTACTAAATAATTCTTTCGTATGCACGTATTGACTTTTGAGAAACATTATTCGGAACAGCTTTTTCTGGGAGACCAAAAGACTATCAGTGTATATTTTATATGCTCCTCCTCAGATTGCACTGCAGTACTGTAAGTGAGGATATATTAATGAAAGATAAATTTGTCTTAAACATTTTCCACTTATAAATTCCCAGTCTAAATATAACACCGGTTAATACAGATATTTTATGGAGTTAATGACGTCAATGTGATTTTTCCATTTCAACTTATTATCAATAGTTACGCCTAGAAACTTAAATTCAGTCACTTAATTTATTAAAGCATTATCTATTTTTGTTGGTGGACACAATGGGTGAGACATAAGAGTGCTTGTCACCATGAATTTAGTTTTATTTAAATTTAATGTTAATTTGTTACTCTTTATCCACATAGATATTTTGTTTAATTCTCGATATTATTACCCTGTAGGAAAACTTTAGTGTCATCTTCATATCAAATGAATTTAAGTTTATCATTTGAGGAATAAATGTCATTTATGTATATAAGAAAAAGTAGCGGGCCGAGAACAGATCCCTGAGGAACACCAGATGATATGTCGCTGTAAGAGGAGCATATATTGTTGTAGGAGGTGAACTGTTTCCTGTGTGATAAATAACTATGAAACCATTTATGAGCGTTACCTCGTATTCCATACACAAGCAATTTTTGTAACAAGATGTTGTGAGATATTGTCTCGAAAGCCTTTGATAGATCACAAAAAAAACGTGAGTTGATACAATTCAGCATCCATAGCATTATACATGTTCTGGCAGAGATGGTGGACAGCTAACTCAGTCGAATATTTAGGTCTGAATCCGTATTGTGATTAATTAAACAGTGAATGTTTAGTGAAGTAATTCATTAGCCTGGAAGCCATTTTTTTTTCAAAAATCTTGCTGAAATTAGATAAGATAGAGATTACAGAATGATCTCTTTTCTTGAAGATTGACACTGTACGTGATATTTGTAAATGATTTGGAAAGCAACCTTCTCGAAAAGATTTGTTCATGATAAAAACTAAAAAAGGTGAAATTATGTTACTGCATTCTTTTATAATTGTGATATTAATTTCATCGTGCCCAGATGAAGAACCTTTAATGTGTTTGATGATGGAGTTAACCTCAATTAGTGTTGTTGGCATTAAAAAGAAAGAGAAAGGGACTGGTTGAGGCATATAATCCTTATAGGAAAACTGAATATCACTATAGTTCCTGGCCAGTGAATTACCGATCGAGCTAAAGTGGCTATTAAATGCCTCTGCAATAGCCTGAGGATTATTAATTGCGATCTTGTTATACACAAAAGAAGATGGTGGTTTGGATTGCTTCCTTCCAAGTAAAGTATCTAGCGTTCTCCAAATTTTTATGGGTCATCAGCTTCATTATTTAGTTTGTTTAGTTTTTTTTTTTTTTCTTTTTTTTGCGGCTCTTATGACTGTGGTCAGCTTGTTTCTGTATGATTTAAAGTGTGATTCATAAGTCAAGGGCCACTTGGCGTGTAATTGCTGCAATCTATTGCGTTGTTTTGTGGATTTTCTCATAGCAGATGTGATATAAGATTTCCCTATGTGTTTTTCCTTTATCTTTATTGTGTTTTTTTTTTTTTGTGAAGTGTCTCTTAAATATTTCCAAAATATTAAAGATATATTTGTCAAAGATATAATTTACTTCGTTGTTTTGTAAAATTTTCCAATTATAATTTGTTAATTCCGATTTAAATGCAGCAATATTTTCATCTGAAAAAGTTCTAATTGCAAAAGTTACAGGTTTGGGCGTGGATTCTGATTTTGGAGATACGAATGAACTAGTAACAGGAAAGTGATCGCTGGTTAAGTGAAAATAATGCGACTGAAAACATAATTATCTAAATTATTTGTCCAGATGTGGTCTATTAAAGTTGCGGAGTGACTGGTCACACCCGTTGGCTTATTTATTGTGGAGAAGAAGGCATAACTGTGAAAAAGGTTTACAAGATGTTGGGAATTTGTCACTGTAACTAGGAATGTTTATATTAATGCCACCCATAATGTAAACAAATTTTCTAGAAATTATTGCAGTGATAATAATGTTATCTAATGTAGAAATAAAGTTGTCAATGTCTGAATTTGGTGGGCGGCAAATCATGCAATTAAAAATTGCTGGTTTAGTGATTTCCAAAAATAAACATTCAATGTACGGTAACTGAAAACATAAGTTGGAAAGTGTTCTGACGTCAAAGTTGCTGTTAACGTAGATCGCTAATCCACCTGCTGCAGTACTTTTGTTATTAAAATAGCTTTCATAACCTTCTATTGAATAAAGAGAACGAATTGCATCATTGAGGCGGGTTTCACAAAATGCTAAAACATCAAACTTAATGTGATTTACATTAACACATTGATCAACACAACTGTCAAGGTGAAGTGGTATACTGCTAATATTGAAAGCTAATAGATTTAAGCATTCATAAATATTATGTTTTAACTGATTCATTAAATACATAGTCACAAGAAGGTTCGTTAATATTGCATTGGATTGATAGATTATCTGAAACATGACTAATATTTTCAAAATAATTAAATGGATTGTACATCATAGTGTCTATGACACTGAGGGAAAAATTGTGAACAACAGTATTGCTATTTAGAAAATTAGTGAAACCAATATCATCAAGAGAAGCAAAAGGAAAAGGGTTGTGTTCCATTAGTAAAAATACTAAGTAATACTTAACAATATATGATCCTTCTTAAAGTTTATTTCTTTCTTGCATTCCTCTTGGGATATTTCCTCACTTCCTCTGAATGTGGGAGGGACGCGGCACCGGGTAACCCAACACACCCAGTCGGCGGCGGGAGAGGAGGGAAGGCCTGTGCTTTGCTGCTGATATGCACCGCGCTGGTCTGCTCCAGCCCATCGCCACCCTGAGCATCCGCGCCATCCACGGCAGCCCCGTCCTCAGCCACTGTCCTAGTAGTTGCATCAAGTAACTCACGGTTACGTAGAGTGGTTTCGTCCATATCTTGTTGTTCACGGTCGAGATTTGATGGAGCCACATTCACAGATGGTTTCTGGGTGATAAATCTGCCCTTCATTATAAGTTTTGTATAGGTAAAATAGGTCATTTTCGCTTCAGCTCTGGCCTGTTTCAACTGTGGCATTTGTGCGTTTTTGATGGATTGTGATGCAGCGCATAGGTCGTCGTTGAAGTTGGTGTTGGTTCCTCGTATTATTCTTGTGTTCCTCATGGCCGCCTCACGATCGCAGTAACGAGAAAAACGTGTCACAATGGGTCGAGGTCTGTCATCTCGATGCTGTCCCACCCTATGAGTGCGCTCCAGTTCCACACCAGGCAGTTCCAACTTGTCTGCCAGCAGGGAAGACACCATCACTGCTGTCTGCTCAAATGTCTCCCCGCTTTCAGGCTCCGCCACACCGCTGATCCGAATATTGTTTCTCCTGCTGTAATCCTTCTGTTGGTTGATCCGTTCTTCCATGCTTTTAATTTGTTGTTGTAAGGACTCAGTGTGATGAGTAAGTGTATCTATTTTTCTTTTACCGGCAATTTATTATTTTTTTTTTGCCATGGTCTTTCATGGCGTGTTTTAGTTCGTCAATTTCTCTTTGACTGAACTCAAGGCTGGCGGCAGTGAGACTAGAGAAAGTGGATTCGAGCGTCTGTATTCGCTCAGTCATGTGTTTCACCATTACCTCCATAGCACCTCTATATGTCTTTTCCCGAGATTCAAATAATATTGTAATGTCAGATGAATCCATGCTGATGCGTTAAGACGAGGTGTCAGTGACGTCAGGGATTTACTGTTTCGTGACGTCAGAACACTACTGCGCATGCGCAGTAGCCAAGCAACTTGACGAGAAGGGATGTGGGACTCTAGACAAAATTTCTTATGGTAATTCTGCCCATGTCCTAGACCACACAACTTTGTTACACCCTCTAGATTGCCAACTGTACTCTTAGGTAACTTGCTTGGTTAGTGTGATGTCCGTAGGAGCTTTGGTACCCTTGTTATATTTAAATCCTGGAGAGAGAGAGAGAGAGAGAGAGAAGGAGCAATCTGTTAACAAGGCTGACTGTTACCTACCCTGACAGCCGAGCAGCTCAAAGCGCATGGAGGGTTGTGAGTGCCATTCCAGTACGTGCAACCTCACAAACCGACCCAGCACGGGCGGTTCCACGTAGTTGTGCCTTGTCTGGGGCGAGTCAACGTTGGTCTGGAACACCTGGGAAGGAGAGAAGATTTGTGGTTAGCCGGGTTAGTAAAGAACCACCTCGTATGGGAAGAGAGAGACAGGTGTGTTGTCATTCACATTGGTTATCAAAACTCAGCCAGGTTTACAAAGAAATAGACACAACTTATAGTTTGTCGAAATAGTAAAGAACCAGCTTGACTAGGAAGCATTTAATCTCGCTTACCGATTATTGATTCTAGTGAGACTTACAAGAGTTTGAGAAAAACGCACGTAAGAGTTTAGTCGAGTTAGTACAAAATATGGAAATGAATTTTGTTATTCCTAGTGCCAAAGCGAGAAAAAGGACAGTATTATCAAACACACTATTCCCCGAAGAAGCATAACGAATAGAAAAATGTATCCTTTATTTAGAATTTCGTAAGAGTGACTGTCTTCCAGAGTGTGAGTGGAAGGGAGAAAGTTTATTTGCCTACCAGACCGTAGGAGCCCAGAGCAGGATGGTCAGCACTACCTCCATGTGACCCAAACCCATGCGCCGCTAAACCTGATGGAGTGGTAATGCTTCTCACTAGTAGTTAGTCGAGCGGGCGCCTCCCTGATGAAGTGGTTCAGTACTCGAGCCAGCCAAGTCTCAATATTGATTAGAAAAAATGGAGCTTCATACATGTGCTTGTGTGACAATAATAATGTTAATGAAGGTTGGAGTTAGTGACAAGCGAGTGAGTGTCCTGGCATCCTTGTGCAAATTTAGTACATTTCCTGATCACTTTTGTGTTTCAGACAATGTTTGATGTAGGTCTCTCTCTCTCTCTCTCTCTCTCTCTCTCTCTCTCTCTCTCTCTCTCTCTCTCTCTCTCTCTCTCTCTCTCTCTCTCTCTCTCTCTCGATGGGAAGTAACCAGTAGCACAGATATGCTGGTGAATACGCCTCGCCACCTTCCTCCACGCTTCACAGCATTTAACTGCAACTTTATTTTAGCTTAAGAGTAATTTTTTCATAAAGAAAATTAAATACCAACTTGAAATTTATCGACATCCAAGTGTCAAATGTAAGCTTAAATGTAAATTTTTGGAAGAAAAGCTGGCAAACAAAATTAAATTAAATTAAATTAGATAAAAATGAACTGACAACTAAGTAGATAAATAAATAAATAAATAAATATGTAGGTTGTTAGAAATAAATATTAATTAATTAAGATTATGAAAGTTTTAAGTACCAATTTGTTAATATAAAAGCAAAAGAGAGCGAGAAAGAAACGTTTATTTATTTATTAATTTTTAAGAATCTCAACATACAACAAACATTACGTAAGACACATGGAACAAAAAGGCACACTAGTGATATTTTCTTCCTGATCATATGAAGCAGTAGCCATCAGCTCTTCGTGCACCACGGTCACTGAGGGAATTTTTGCTTTTTTTAGCAGCTTGTTAATGTATCGTGCGTACCTGTACCTAGTCTTTCTTCTTCTAGCCACGTGTGTCCGTGCGAAGACAATCTTTATCACCGGGGATAAGAGGCAACATTTTCCTACAAACAACATTCTTTAACGATGATATTTGCATCCTATTATACTGCACTATATCCATGACAAATATCAATGATATTTACAACACTCAAAGTACCTCCCGGGTCCACCATGAACGCCCGCTGCTTGATTTCAACAATACCCCATAATTGATGGATTAACCACTTCTTATTGCCAAACAATCTTTACTAATACTACCGTTTTGCTTTTTTTGTGTTGTTCTATATACAACACACACACACACACACACACACACACACGCACACACACACACACACACACACACACACACTCTTCAATATATATATATATATATATATATATATATATATATATATATATATATATATATATATATATATATATATATATATATATATATATATATATATATATATATATTTATTTATTTTTTTTTTATGTAGGAAGGATACTGGCCAAGGGAAACAAAAATCTAATAAAAAAAATGCCCACTGAAATGCCAGTCCCTTAAAAGGGTCAAGGCAGTGGTCAAAAATTGGTGGATAAGTGTCTTGAAACCTCCCTCTTGAAGGAATTCAAGTCATAGGAAGGTGGAAATACAGAAGCAGGCAAGGAGTTCCAGAGTTTACCAGAGAAAGGGATGAATGATTGAGAATACTGGTTAACTCTTGCGTTAGAGAGGTGGACAGAATAGGGGTAAGAGAAAGAAGAAAGTCTTGTGCAGCGAGGCCGCGGAAGGAGGGGAGGCATGCAGTTAGCAAGATCAGAAGAGCAGTTAGCATGAAAATAGCGGTAGAAGACAGCTAGATATGCAACATTGCGGCGGTGAGAGAGAGGCTGAAGACAGTCAGTTAGAGGAGAGGAGTTGATGAGACGAAAAGCTTTTGATTCCACCCTGTCTAGAAGAGCAGTATGAGTGGAACCCCCCCCAGACATGTGAAGCATACTCCATACATGGACAGATAAGGCCCTTGTACAGAGTTAGCAGCTGGGGGGGTGAGAAAAACTGGCGGAGACGTCTCAGAACACCTAACTTCATAGAAGCTGTTTTAGTTAGAGATGAGATGTGAAGTTTCCAGTTCAGATTATAAGTAAAGGACAGACCGAGGATGTTCAGTGTAGAAGAGGGGGACAGTTGAGTGTCATTGAAGAAGAGGGGATAGTTGTCTGGAAGGTTGTGTCGAGTTGATAGATGGAGGAATTGAGTTTTTGAGGCATTGAACAATACCAAGTTTGCACTGCCCCAATCAGAAATTTTAGAAAGATCAGAAGTCAGGCGTTCTGTGGCTTCCCTGCGTGCTATGTTTACCTCCTGAAGGGTTGGACGTCTGTGAAAAGACGTGGAGAAGTGCAGGGTGGTATCATCAGCGTAGGAGTGGATAGGACAAGAAGTTTGGTTTAGAAGATCATTAATGAATAATAAGAAGAGAGTTGGTGACAGGACAGAGCCCTGAGGAACACCACTGTTAATAGATTTAGGAGAAGAACAGTGACCGTCTACCACAGCAGCAATAGAACGGTCAGAAAGGAAACTTGAGATGAAGTTAGAGAGAGAAGGATAGAAACCGTAGGAGGGTAGTTTGGAAATCAAAGCTTTGTGCCAGACTCTATCAAAAGCTTTTGATATGTCCAAGGCAACAGCAAAAGTTTCACCAAAGTCTCTAAAAGAGGATGACCAAGACTCAGTAAGGAAAGCCAGAAGATCACCAGTAGAGCGGCCTTGACGGAACCCATACTGGCGATCAGATAAAAGGTTGTGAAGTGATAGATGTTTAAGAATCTTCCTGTTGAGGATAGATTCAAAAACTTTAGATAAGCAGGAAATTAAAGCAATAGGACGGTAGTTTGAGGGATTAGAGCGGTCACCCTTTTTAGGAACGGGTTGAATGTAGGCAAACTTCCAGCAAGAAGGAAAGGTAGATGTTGACAGACAGAGCTGAAAGAGTTTGACTAGGCAAGGTGCAAGCACAGAGGCACAGTTTCGGAGAACAATAGGAGGGACCCCATCAGGTCCATAAGCCTTCCGAGGGTTTAGGCCAGCGAGGGCATGGAAAACATCATTACGAAGAATTTTAATACGTGGCATGAAGTAGTCAGAGGGTGGAGGAGAGGGAGGAACAAGCCCAGAATCGTCCAAGGTAGAGTTTTTAGCAAAGGTTTGAGCAAAGAGTTCAGCTTTAGAAATAGATGTGATAGCAGTGGTGCCATCTGGTTGAAGTAGAGGAGGGAAAGAAGAAGAAGCAAAGTTATTGGAGATATTTTTGGCTAGATGCCAGAAATCACGAGGGGAGTTAGATCTTGAAAGGTTTTGACATTTTCTGTTAATGAAGGAGTTTTTGGCTAGTTGGAGAACAGACTTGGCATGGTTCCGGGCAGAAATATAAAGTGCATGAGATTCTGGTGATGGAAGGCTTAAGTACCTTTTGTGGGCCACCTCTCTATCATGTATAGCACGAGAACAAGCTGTGTTAAACCAAGGTTTAGAAGGTTTAGGACGAGAAAAAGAGTGAGGAATGTACGCCTCCATACCAGACACTATCACCTCTGTTATGCGCTCAGCCCACAAAGACGGGTCTCTGACACGGAAGCAGTAGTCATTCCAAGGAAAATCAGCAAAATACCTCCTCAGGTCCCCCCAACTAGCAGAGGCAAAACGCCAGAGGCACCTTCGCTTAGGGGGATCCTGAGGAGGGATTGGAGTGATAGGACAAGATAAAGATATGAGATTGTGATCGGAGGAGCCCAACGGAGAAGAAAGGGTGACAGCATAAGCAGAAGGATTAGAGGTCAGGAAAAGGTCAAGAATGTTGGGCGTATCTCCAAGACGGTCAGGAATACGAGTAGGATGTTGCACCAATTGCTCTAGGTCGTGGAGGATAGCAAAGTTGTAGGCTAGTTCACCAGGATGGTCAGTGAAGGGAGAGGAAAGCCAAAGCTGGTGGTGAACATTGAAATCTTCAAGAATGGAGATCTCTGCAAAAGGGAAGAGGGTCAGAGACCCTCTTCCCTTTTGCATATATATATATATATATATATACGTATATATATATATATATATATATATATATATATATATATATATATATATATATATATATATATATATATATATATATATATATATATATATATATATATATATATATATATATATATATATATATATATATATATATATATATATATATATATATATATATATATATATATATATGTATTCTTATTACCAAACAATCTTTACTAATACCAGTGTTTTTTTTTGTGTGTGTGTTGTTCTATATACAACACACACACACACTCTTCAATATATCTATCTATCTATCTATCTATATATATATATATATATATATATATATATATATATATATATATATATATATATATATATATATATATATATATATATATATATAAACCAAACTTCTTGTCCTATCCACTCCTACGCTGATGATACCACCCTGCACTTTTCCACGTCTTTTCATAGACGTCCAACCCTTCAGGAGGTAAACATATCACGCAGGGAAGCCACAGAACGCCTGACTTCTGATCTTTCTAAAATTTCTGATTGGGGCAGAGCAAACTTGGTATTGTTCAATGCCTCAAAAACTCAATTCCTCCATCTATCAACTCGACACAACCTTCCAGACAACTATCCCCTCTTCTTCAATGACACTCAACTGTCCCACTCCTCTACACTGAACATCCTCGGTCTGTCCTTTACTTATAATCTGAACTGGAAACTTCACATCTCATCCCTAGCTAAAACAGCTTCAATGAAGTTAGGTGTTCTGAGACGTCTCCGCCAGTTTTTCTCACCTCCCCAGCTGCTAACTCTGTACAAGGGCCTTATCCGTCCATGTATGGAGTATGCTTCACATGTCTGGGGGGGTTCCACTCATACTGCTCTTCTAGACAGGGTGGAATCAAAAGCTTTACGTCTCATCAACTCTTCTCCTCTAACTGACTGTCTTCAGCCTCTCTCTCACCGCCGCAATGTTGCATATCTAGCTGTCTTCTACCGCTATTTTCATGCTAACTGCTCTTCTGATCTTGCTAACTGCATTCCTCCCCTCCTTCCGCGGCCTCGCTGCACAAGACTTTCTTCTTTCTCTCACCCCTATTCTGTCCACCTCTCTAACACAAGAGTTAACCAGTATTCTCAATCATTCATCCCTTTCTCTGGTAAACTCTGGAACTCCCTGCCTGCTTCTGTATTTCCACCTTCCTATGACTTGAATTCCTTCAAGAGGGAGGTTTCAAGACACTTATCCACCAATTTTTGACCACTGCCTTGACCCTTTTACGGGACTGGCATTTCAGTGGGCATTTTTTTTATTGATTTTTTTTGTCCTTGGCCAGTGTCCTTCTTACATAAAAAAAATAAATAAATAAAAAATAAATAAATAAATAAATAAATAAATAAATAAATAAATAAATAAATATATATATATATATATATATATATATATATATATATATATATATATATATATATATATATATATATATATATATATATATATATATATATATATATATATATATATATATATATATATATATATATATATATATATATATATATATATATATATCACACGTAAACATGCACACAATCATACAGAAGGAAATTCCGGGACTCTTCTGCGAGGATACAAAGTGACCAGTGAATTCATTGTAAACAAACATAAGAACATAAAGAACATAAGAAATAATGGAAGCTGCGAGAAGCGAGGTGGCTTACACGTGGCAGTCCCTGTATGAAATACACCTTCCTATTTTCACTATCACCCTCATCCATAAACCCATCTTAACTTCTCTTAAAGCTCCCTAATGTCTTAGCACTAACAACATGATTACTGAGTCCGTTCCACTCATCTACCACTTTATTTGAGAACCAATTTCTTCCTATCTCTTTCTTAAATCTAAAATATTCAAGCTTGAACCCTTTATTTCTTGTTCTATCCTGGTTGCTGATCCTAAGAATTTTGCTTACTTCCCCCTTGTTATAACCCTTATACAAAGATTTCTATCAGGTCCCCTCTTAACGTACGTTAACCTCTTAACCACGACGAGTGGCAGCATGACACGGATATTTCCTCACGGACACAGATAATGTAGGTATATGTGTGTCTAAGAAAGCTTTGTAAATTTTTCACACAAAGAAAAAAAAAAAAATGACAGTGTTAAAACCCACTTACTTTTTTTTTCACTGAGAAAAAAAAAAAAATCAAGGATTAAAAATAAATGCAGCCGGCACTCTTACAATCCTAACTCCCTCTCCCTTATAAGAAATGCAAGCTATACTCGTATGTGGAGCAGAACTGGTTAAAGTCACACCGTAGCTTTCCAGTACAGGGAATGAGAAAGTGAATATTTGATCATTTTTGCGCGCGCGCGCGTGTGTGTGTGTGTGTGTGTGTGTGTGTGTGTGTGTGTGTGAAAAGGGAAGTAACAAGGGCTCTACAAGTCTTGCTCAATGGATGATGTTTCCTCCCTGCCTCCCAATCACGTGTTACCCGAATGTCTGAGAATGATGTTTGATATTCCTCGGCCATGTTATTACTGCATTCCTTGCCTTCATAGTTGAGGGATTTTACCTTAACTACCGTGTGAATCGTGCAACTGATAGAAATAACTGCAAGACTGTTGTATAACCTCAAAGAACGCCTGCGTACATAATTGTCCATCTGCACCTATCCACCTATTAATTAATTTATTTAGCTATACTGGTTGGATACAGTGGCGTAGCTAAAGGGGGGGCGGGTGGCGGTCCGCCCCGGACGGCACTTTTTGGGGGCGGCACTTTGGTCCATTGTATAATAGACATAAATATGATTGACAATTGACGTTACTTCCTATTACCACCTTTTCCGTTACAGTGCCTCTTTTTTACATTTATTTGATAACAAGTACTTAGGTTATTAGAAATGAATCAAGAGAAAACTGATACGTAAAAAATAACAAAGTATATACCTAGGCATAGACTACTCTTCGCTGGACTGCACACGAGCTCAGCTCGCTAGGCTGTGCTCTCACACTCAGTTCAGGCCTAAACGGTGAAACTCAGAGAACAAATAATGGTGATATTTAGCTGATCAAAAACGTAATATTATTTTTCTCTACGTTACCAAGAATGAGTTGTGGTGCTTTCGTGAGGTCATGAAGGAAATTATTCTATATTCTAATGTTTTAAATGTTATGAACACCAGGGAGACAGTGACGTGTGCCTGCAGAGTGTGTGTGACCCACCCCAGGCAGAGGACAATACTGCAGGGCAGCGTGCGGGTGCTGCTGCACCCTCTCCGAGGAAGGCTGCCCCCACCAAGGTAGTCACGGGAGCCACGCGACAACCGCGGGGCCCCTCGGGGATGGCTCCTGCTTCCCCTTTCTCAGAGGACAAGTCACCTGAGGCAGACCGTGATGGGATGCCGCCGGTGAATGGACGTTGGTCACCTGCAGGAAGAGGCGCTGCTCCGCCCCCACTTCCAGTCCCGACTGCCAGCCCCGAGCCAGACCAGGGATATGTGATGTCAGCCCTGCAGACTCTGATGGAGCAGATGTCTCGCCTGACACAGGACGTGGACGACCTAAAGACCCAGGTGCAACACCATCACAATGAACGGTAAGGCTTTCCGCATCTTAACATGGAATGTCAATGGTCTACATGCTCGCTTCATTGACTTACACTCTCACGTCCTTCTCCATAAGCCTGACATTATTGCCTTACAGGAGGTAGGGCCACGGGTGCCTGAGCTGCGGGGTTATGCCTCCCACACCTTCAGTTGTGACGGCAGTAGTCGGAAGGTGGCTATTTACATTAGACATGGGATTCCGGTTACTTTCAGGGAAATGGGGGTCACCGAGGGTATTGGATTTATTACTGTTTGCTTGCACACCTTGGGTAAAGTTATTTACTTTGTAAACATGTACATTCATGCTGGTGCCTTAAATGTTGCAGATTTTCCTGATTATGTCCTTGAGGAGCAGACTGTTATCATGGGTGACCTTAATGCAAGGCATAAAGAATTAGGAAGCCATCCCACCACCAATGCTAATGGTGTGCGCTGGAAGGCTTTCCTTGACACCACATATACAATAGTACTGGGGAACATGCACCCACACATGTACAAGGAGGCAGACTTGACTATGTATCCCTTATCAATATGCCAACGTATATTGCCGAAACCCTTCTTGTCAGATCTTTGCTGAGTGTCCACTTCGCCCTGGAGACGACCTTCCCGGTGCAGTCGTCCGCCTTGGTAGTGCTCAGGAAGCGACTGACGGTGCCAACATCCAGGATGGCAGGCCTCGTTGTCCATGTGATGGCGTGGTACTCTGCCGTGAAGGGCTCCTTCGCTGACGCAGAGACACTGTACGACGGACTGCTACACACCATCGAGGGATTCATCGTGACTCCAATGGCTCTGGCAAGGACCCACACTCCACGCCGCTGGACTTACGCTACTAACCCTGTCATCCTGAACTGCCAACAGACGCTCGCTGCCTACCAGAGATGTTGGCAGCTTAACCCAGCAGACACAGAGTCACGGGATGCTATAGTTACTGTGGCTCGACACCTCACGGATCTGAGGCAGCAGGAAAGAAAGAAGTACTGGGTCTCCTTCCTGGACCGGGTGCGCAGGACCCGGTCTCTCCGGGAGGTGTGGCTCCACTTTAACAATGTCCGAGGCAAGCCCAGGCGGCAGGTGTGTGACCCTGATCCTGCCGGCAGGGCACGAGAGCTCGTCCTGCAGTGGAAGGAAGCCTCATCCTTCTCTGGCCTTCCTGTGGAACACCAGGAGGCGCTTGACCGGCAAAGACCACAAAGGATGAAGTTAATTCGCCACAGTGTTTCTCTGCCAGATGACACCTGTGTGCCTATCACACATGATGAACTTCTCTCAGCAGTTAAATTGGACAGTCAACAGCTCCTGGCAAGGATGGCATCACCTATGACATCCTCAATGCCCTCCTGGAGATAAAGGTAGACAACCCTGTCTTAGACTTATTTAACATGTCTCTCACTGCAGGCAAGCTTTCCCACTCCTGGAAAACAGCCATTATCATCCCAATCCCCAAAGGTGATGGCACCTTTCGCCCCATTTCTCTCACCAGCTGTCTGTGTAAGATGATGGAACGGGTAATATTGAACAGGCTTATATATAAGGTAGGCCATATACTTTCTGGCACTGTACATGGCTTCCTAAAAGGTCATTCCACAGGTCATTGTTTTGTTGAGTGCCTGATAAATAAGGATGCTACCTGCAGAGCTTTCGTTGATCTCAAGGGTGCCTTCGACAGGGCCAACAAAGATGTTATTATGGAGGAACTCATTTTCAAAGGTGTCAAAGGTAGATTATTAGGATGGATCAGGGACTATTTGTACAACATAACAGCACAGGTTTCAAGGTGCAGTCTCCTCTGAGGAAGTCTTTGAGCTTGGAACACCACAGGGTGGAGTCCTTAGTCCAATGCTTTTCAACGTTTTAATGGACAAAATTGCGCGTTGTTCCTTCCCACAGGGCACCCAGGTCCTCATCTATGCTGACGACATACTCCTCCAATGCCCCACACCCAGGACTCTCCAGTCATCTCTGTCACAACTAGCAGCATTGTGTGTTCAAATGGGACTTGTAATTAATGAATGTAAAACCAAATTTCAAGCCAAAGGGAAGGTCTTTCGTCCGCCCACTGTAAATAATGTTCCCATCCCTAGAGTTCATACACACAAGTACCTGGGTGTACAGCTGAGTTTCAGGAAGTCACTCCACGCTGTACACTATGTTCGAGAACTCTGTCTGCCACGGCTAGTGCCACTTTGGCTACTAGCAAACATGGACCTGGGGGCTGGCATTCCAGTCCTAAGGATGTTCTATATATCTGTCGTACGGTCCCTCATTGACTACGCTGCCCCTATTTTTAGTGCCACCCAGCTCCGTCCCCCTGGAGCTTGTTCAGAATGAAGCCATGAGAATGATTTTGGGATGCCCAAGGACTGCAAGGATTGAGGTCCTCAGAGCTGAACTGCACCTGCCGAGTATTATGTGTAGGATACAGGAAATTACTTGTCATAATATTGGTCGGATGCTATGCACGGGCTCCGACTCTCTGAAGGGATCACTGACCCCCCTGTATCATGATCCTCGGACTCCTACAACTCCATACCTCAGGAAGATCTTGGGAGTTCTTACAAGTGTAGGTATAGCCGAGGCCTGTATTAACGTTGTTGTGTCACCGCTCCAACCCGTTTGGAACGCTCACCGTGTCGGTGTTGATATTCACTCACTGCATCAGCCCAAGAGGGACTGGCTCCCTCATGTGCTGCAAGACATGTTTATGACTAAATTGTCCAAATACCCCCACGTTCATGCTATTCATGTTTATTGTGATGGTTCAGTCAATGGCAGCAGGTCCGGATGTGGGCTGTTCATCCGCGACTACATTTCTGCCAATCACTACACTGACACTGAGGTTTCCAGGCGGCTCCCTACACACATGTCCTCCACTAGGGCAGAACTGTATGCTGTTCTGGAGGCGCTCCATATTGTGGCGCCTCTCCATAAGGATGTATTCTTCTTTGTTGACAGTCAGGCTGCACTGTGTGCTCTCCAATCTACCTCCCCCATGGACTGTGATCTACTTAATAAATGTCTTGATCTCATCCACACCCTAGAAGGTGCTGGTGCCACGGTTCACTTCACCTGGATACCCTCTCATGTCCTGCTTAATCCTGCTTAATCCTGCTTAATGAAGAGGCAGACCGCCTTGCTCAATGTGCCCTTCAGGACGACACAGTGGACCCTGGCGCTGAGTCCACTCTGGGCTATGTTGAGAGTAGCATTAAGGACTTTGTACAGAGTAGCATTACTGATCAGTTGGAGCTTGGTTGCCAGTACATAGTAGCATTAGTGATCAGTTGGAGGTTTGTTGCCAGTACATAGTAGCATTAGTGATCAGTTGGAGCTTTGTTGCCATAGGGGCAGTGGCAGTAGTCTTCTTCACTATGTGCGTGCCTCCCAGAGCTGTGCTTACACCTATGGGAGACACACTGCATCACATGATAGGGTGGCAATGAGGCTCAGATTAGGCTATAAATACTTTTGGGAAGTCAGTGCTTCTCCTGGCGTGTGCTGTGTGTTGTGTGCTGTGTGCTGCACCAAGGGGACTCACTCTGCGTCATTATGTCACGGAATGTCCTCTCATTGCTACATTTAGGCTGCAAGGTCAACATGACTTGTGTACCCTCATTGACCATTTCTTAGACTCAGCCACTCTCAGGGAAATACTCAAGGAATATCCTACGTTTGCTCCCAGACTGTAGGATATTTATACAATAAGGTGTGCAATATCTGTATTGATTTATTTACTTATATTCTTGTAATGTATACTATATTTTTATATTTTTGATACTCTACCCTTAAGTCTTTGTCCAGGGGGTAGGTGGCAAGGTCCATCCTCCTCCTTTGTTGTATTTCATTATTAATGCAACAATAAATGTATCAATCAATCAATCATGTTATGAACGAATTATTAAATTAAGGGATCATGTTTTAGCAACACTAGAGGAAGAGCGCGTGCATTCTTATCTAATGTGTATTTACATGGGCGTGATACAAGGTACCTTCTCTGTGACGTAGATTGCATCCTCCATGACGATTGATAATAATAGCAAAGTTTCATTTTTTTTTTACATTTGCTCTGCCCTGCTTAATTGGTGGAATAAAGGCACCTGATGGCAACACTAGGCAGCTGCCCGTCATCTTCCCTCCCTCACTCCCTCTGCTCACTGGTCAGCTGACGAGGTTTGTGCGGCACTGAGAGGTGACATTTATCATTATTCTCAAGCATTATCGTGTGTTACTGTTGTCTTACTGTAACACTCATTCTTCCTGATGATGAATATATCGTGAACACGCTCAACATGGCAAGTGAGAAAAAAAAACATTCAACAAAAGTTACAAATAGCAGGAAATATATCCTCAGTAAATATGCCCCGGTGTTGCAGCAGGACCAAGTGACGCCACACCGCCATTGATTCAAATTTCTTTCCTGACTGAACTATGCAAATACATAGAAAATTAACCTCTGCTTTAGGCTGGACTGTGGAGTGTATAAGGAGCAATATCGTGGGTGACGTGTGTGCAGGTTGAAATGCTGTACGTGCACTGACTGAAGGGTGTCCCCGTCAAGTCAGCGAGGTACTATTACATGTCCAAATTTGTGGGGCGTATATGTTACAAACTTACACAGCGCTGTAAAATGTTATTTTCTTATTTAACATGATTATTTTTATTTTTTTTTCGTCGGTCAAATTTTTTTTTTTTTATGAGTGACTAGCCTAGCTCACTTTAAGGGAGTTCACGCTCCCACGCTCCCACGCATATATATATATATATATATATATATATATATATATATATATATATATATATATATATATATATATATATATATATATATATATATATATATATATATATATATATATATATATATATATATATATATATATATATATATATATATACACAGTACGTATAATCAACACAAATGCTAACAGCCACCATTACCGCCACCACAATCCAGCAGCAGCAGCACCACCACCACCACCACCACCACCACCACCACCACCACCACCACCACTACTACTACTACTACTACTACTGCTACTACTACTACTACTACTACTACTACTACTACTATTACTACTACTACTACTACTAATAATAATAATAATAATGATAATAATATAATTTTCACTTCCACTAGGCTCCTTCACGACTAGGCTACTGCTGATACTATTAATACCTTTAATACTACTACTACAATAATACTACTACTGCTGCTTGTGGTGGTGGTGGTGGTGGTGGTGCTACTACTACTACTACTACTACTACTACTACTACTACTACTACTACTACTAGTACTAGTACCACCACCTCTATGCTAGGCTATTACTAATACTTATATCACCTATCAATTTAACTAGGCTAGGCTAGTACTGATACTAATAATTCTTCTTCATTCCTCCTCCTCCTCCTCCTCCTCCTCCTCCTCCTCCTCCTCCTCAAGTTTTTAACTTTCACTAATATTTTATCCTCTCTTTCCCTAGATGAAGCGAATGAAGGAAAGTGGTGTTGCCTTTAGAAAAAAAAAAAAAAAAGAAAAGAAAGGAAAGAAAAAAAAATAAATAAAAAGCATGAAGGGGCACAATTGCAATTCATCAAGCCTAAAGAAATTACTACTAACATCGACCAAACCACTACTGAAACTGGAGAAGTTTACGAATCCAAACCATTGTCAGATTCAAATGTTTCAACTGCAAGTGATTCGTCAACTACAAGTATGTAGAACATGAGCCTCGTGAGAAAAAAATAAAATAAAATAAAAAATCAGATGTGGACAGAGTGGACTTAAAAGATGTTGGTCTATGGCCAACCAAGATTAACAATGACGCACGGATCTCACTGGTATCAAGATTGCTTGATATCATAAGATTTCTAGCAAAACAAAATTTGCCTTTACGAGGGCGCCGAGTCTTGAGAGTAAAGACACTGGTACTGAACCAAAAGTAACAGACAATAGAGGAATTTTTTTAGAAATTAGTTTATTTGCTGGCAAAATATGACCCAGTATTACGTGAACCTCTTCCAAGAATCCAGATGGGAAACAAGTTCACTACTTTTTATCTGTCACCTACTATTCAAAACGAGCTTATTGAGATTTTGGGAGAAAATGTAAGAAGCAAAATCATCAGCCAAGTAAAAGAAGTAAAGTACTTTTCAGTGATATTCGACAGCACTCCTGATATTTCACATAAGAATCAAATTAGCTAAGTTTATCGCTGTTATGATCAATGGAGATCAAGTGAAGGTTGTGGAATAATTTGTTGATTTCATTGAAACAAAAGGTAAAACGGCCCAAAATATTGCAACTGTGATTTTGGACAAAATTAGAAAATGATAGAATTGATATTAAAAACTGCAGAGCGCAGGCACATGATAATGCTACAGTAATGGCTGGTCAACATTCTGATGTTCAGAAGTATATTAAAGAAATAAATCCAAAAGCGGAGTTTGTTGCTTGTACAAATCACTCATTGAATTTGGCTTGTGTTCATGCAACTTCTGTTGCTGTAAATTGTTACCTTTTTTGGAAGTGTAGAGCGTGTTTTTACATTTTTTTTCATCATCAATCCATCGCTGGGACGTTCTAACTTGTCACTGGTCAAAGTGTGAAACGCATAATTGAAGCAAGGTGGAGTGCAAGGGGAAATGCTGTATGTGCTGTAAAAGATTTCTCAGAAATTTTAAGTGGCTTAGAAAAATTAACTTGCGCAGAAGAAAATACAGTTACCAGATCAGAGGCTGGTGTGCTACTTGGTGCTTTGCAGTCATTTCCATTTCTGTGCTCTCTTGGCCTGTGGGAACCTGTCCTCCTAGAAATTAATGACACACAAGGACTCCAAACAAAGGACTTAACTTACAGCAATATGATATCAAACTCGGGGCATTAGAGGATTTCTTGGTCAAGAAGAGAGAAAAGCTAGTAAATGATGGAGTTAACTATGCTAAAAGAAGTTTGTGATGGTCTGGGTATAGTCATGGAGCGTCAGCGTCAGAACAGAAAGAAGAAACAAATTTTCGGTGAAGTCTCACAAGATGCTGGATTGCCACATGACATTTAATTAAAAAGAGAAATGTTTTCTTCACTAGATAGTGATCCAAGAAATAAATCTGAGATTTCAACAGCTTCGTGAACTTGCTGAGAAATATGCTATGCTTACTCCTACACATCTTACTGATGATCAGTATGAGTGCCAGCTTACTCAAACAGATCATGATGGCATTGATAAAGATGAGTTCCTGCTTCAAAGAAAAGACTGCAGCATTTTATTGGTGTTGCTACTTGTCAAGGTCAAACGAATATGTGGAAAGAAGGCTCCCTGGAGGTTTTGCAGTTTATTCATAAATATAATGTTGGGAATTCGGTTCCAAATCTAGTAGTTATGCTGCGGATTTTCCTCACAATTGCTATCAGTGTTGCTGCCTGCGAAAGGAGTTTTTCTGAACTAAAACTAATAAAAAATCTTGCTATGTTGTCTATAGAGAGACAACTTGCAGATGAAATAAATTTTGACAATATTATTGATGATTTTGCTGACAGAAAAGCAAGAAAAATTTCTTTGTAGAAAGAGGTGATAATTTTCAACTGATTAAAATTATTCAAAGAATACCATTTATGAGTAATTATTACATTTTCCTTTTAAAGGATTTAATTCCATTATCAATCAATAAAAAGAAAAAAAACAGCTATTCATGTCTGAATATATATATATATATATATATATATATATATATATATATATATATATATATATATATATATATATATATATATATATATATATATATATATATATATATATATATATATATATATATATGTGCATTGTAATATTGTATTACTTCTGGGAAGGGCGGAAATTAATTGGAGGCCGTGGGCCACCCCGTGCGGCAAAAACACGAGCTACGCCACTGGTTGGATACCTTATTAATTTTTACCTCCAGGATACCGCGTCTCTGGTGCCTTGATTCCTTTGTGCTACCCTTCCTCTTGTATGACCTAAAGCAATGCAGAAAACGGATATATGATACGTGGGATACAAGATTAAGGGGAAAAAATGGACCATTCATTAAAAGGCAAAAATGATACGCAGACAGGTGCAGAGAGAAAAAGAGCGGCCACGTCAGCAGGACCAGTTTTTGGATGGAAGTGTTGCAGCTGAGTGAGAATCAATGTGCAAAATTGAGCGAATTGAAGCCTCCGCCTCCCTGTCTGAGATGCTTAAGTGAAAAAGAATTTGAAGCTCATGCTCATAGATATGGATTTTTGAATGTACATAATAGATCTTGGATACAATCAGAGTACGTTCACCATAAAAGAGGAAGTTGTGATGGGGAAGATAAACAGAGAGTATGTTTAAAGTGATGCATTTTTCAAAGTAAATGTTACTCAGCAATTACGTATCAGACATTGATGACACAATAAGGCTAACTGCGCAACATTCGAATTACATAGACATGCACACCACTACTTAATATACAAAAAAAAGTTGACAGGCCTGTTATTAGTAAGATTGAAACGACCATCTCTCTCTCTCTCTCTCTCTCTCTCTCTCTCTCTCTCTCTCTCTCTCTCTCTCTCTCTGATATCTGTTACCTTTATCCTCGCTGCCCGCCCACGCCAGTCATCAGAGGTTGAATATTCGTTCGGTGACATGAAACACGTTCAGGGTAATTAAGTAGGCTTCCCAAGCTATATGTAGAGGCCGATTAAGTCCGCGCGGTGCGATCAAGAGCAATGGAAAGCCGTATCATCGATCTGTCTCTCTGCAAGAGACAGCTGTGGGGGTTGGCTTCGATGGTGTGTAATGCGACCCCGGGAGTGGTATAGGCTGGCTCGTGTTGAAATGATCGTTCTATTAGTTCCCGGAATGGGAACAAGGGGTCCCGGAATTTCCATTGATTGGTGATAGAATAAAAAAAAAAATATATATATATATATATATATATATATATATATATATATATATATATATATATATATATATATATATATATATATATATATATATATATATATATATATATATATATATATATATATATATATATATATATATATATATATAAACGATTAGGCAACTCATAAACTCTTGTACCTACGAGTTAGAGAGAAAAATATCTGTAAATGTTTGTCAAAATTGATGTGTATTTTTTTACTGGAATTCTACTTAAGGATTTATTCAATAATTATAATTCATATCAATAGTGCTGTATACTGCCTTTTTTTTCCTGTATTCAAGGTTATGGATATGAATTCGCAACCATGTTAACCTGAATATTATAACCATCCTGCATTCATTCCTCTCCGACACACATGAGTACCCTCAATCTTCTAGTTACATTTCAGTCGAGCAAACTGACAACTCAGGAGCAAAAAATGCTGATCACCACCAATTTGCGACGTGAGAGAAGCCATCATTACCGCTTGTAGTTGGTAAAGCGTGTGCAATGGACTTGGAGAAAGGCAGTGCGCAGGAGGGAGAGAGAAAAATGGAAGTAGTTTTTGTCAAGTAGATCATTGAGTTGTAGCAGAGTTACAAACAAGTTAGGTTGAAAGGTTGACTACAGAATCAAACGGCACAGAACCTTAACAGCCACAAAGATTTTGAATTGACAGGATAAAAGAGACAGATTAGTATCCACGTATTCCACCTCATCCTTCTAACATGGGATACTGTGCAGAGAGAGAGAGAGAGAGAGAGAGAGAGAGAGAGAGAGAGAGAGAGAGAGAGAGAGAGAGAGAGAGAGAGAGAGAGAGAGAGTATTGAAACAATATGAATATACCAAAAGTTACACGCATTTTCTTGTTTTCTTTCTCCCTTACATGTTTCTAAAGTCAAGATATTTTTTATTATTCTTTTGATTTACACCTTCCCTTCCTTCCAGTTTACTATTGACACGTTAAGTGACCGCCGCTTACCATTCAAGAATATTTTATTAACGATGAAAAAGTTTAGGTAATAATTTATTCCTCGCCGCGTCTGACAATCCACACTGATTCTAATATCTAAACTGTCGCGTCGCCATTTGATTATCTCATTACTTCTTGCATCTTATCCACGCAGTCGACAGATAGGATTTCCAAGCACCTCATTCACTTACGCAGCATAACTTTACTCTCTGTTCACCACGACATAAAATCCCTTGTAGACTTCATATAATTTTCTTACGTAGTTAAGCTTTCTTCAGTGTTAAAGGCAGGGTGCGTCTGGCACAAGACATGTTTATTGGGATTTTCTTACTGGAGCGATCTCCTTTAATACTGTAGCAATAAACATCAAATATCATGTAGATAATTTTCAAGTACCCTGTGATGCGCGAAAAATGATCTCACAGTAGTAGGGTCTGAACATGTATTCCGAGGTCACCTGAAGGTGAACACGATCACTCAGCTGACACATTGATTATCATCTGCGCAATATCCCTGGACACACATCTTCATAATGCTTCACTCCAACATACATTTTTCTATAAAAAAAAAAAAAGGAAGTCTAGCAGAGGCAAAAAAAGCTATATGTAAAAAATGTATCTCTTGTAAGACATTTTTTAGATATATGATAATGTCGTATTTGAACGTCATTCACTGGTGTGCTAATGTGACTGCAGGCTATTGCTTATTTTTCTTGTGTACTTGACACACCAACTTAATAAATCAATATTTTTTTCCTGTCGATTACTGTCTGTAAGTGCATTTTTTAGAAACTGCCCTACTCTTCACTATCACATTTCAGGAAAACCACAACGTCACCGTAAAGAAGACTTACACGACAATGAAGATAATTATGTAGAGAATAGGAAGAAAGAAGAAAATAGACAAGTCCTTTTCTATCATACATTTCTATGCTCTTGGCACGTTCTCCTCCTCATCCTTCTTCACTTTCTTCTCTCTCCCAGTTACAGAAAGTTAAGTATCATGCCTTACAGAACCATGCTTCTAGACGTCTGGCCAGCTCTCCACCAGATTTCTGGCTTCTGCTCACGACGCAAAAACTAGCTTATCTAAGTTGTGTATTTCCGCATCCCAAGGTCATTTGAGGAGGAATGCCATGTGTGTGTGTGTGTGTGTGTGTGTGTGTGTGTGTGTGTGTGTGTGTGTGTGTGTGTGTGTGTGTGTAATAATAATTAAATAATAATAAACGGTTTATTCTTTAGGCAGTCAACAAACTGAAAATGTACATTGGGGGTGGGGAAATACTTGACATTAATCCTAAAGGTAAGTCAAATCTAGAAGAGACTATTGATTGATGGCTCGCACCATGGTGGGAATCTCACTGAGTCTGTACCGGTCCGTACGTGGCGCCTTTAGGGGCGTTATCTTATTGTGGTGTCTGGTGGCACGGGTAGGGCGAGGCGCGTCAGGCGGCAGCATGCTTCTGAGATGTGGATGATTCAGAAGTCCCCTTCCAAACTTCTCTAGAGCCTCACTGTACCTGGTGGATAGTCTGGACAGCTTCAGGGTGTTCAGGGCTTCTTCATAGGTGGTGTATGCAGGGCCAAGGATGACCCTGCACGCCCTTTTCTGCACACTCTCCAACTGTAGCTGTTGAGTTTGTGTGAGGGAGGAGGACCACGCTGGGGAGGCGTACATGAGTTTGGGGAGGATGAAAGTAAGATACACCCCTCTTAATTCATCTGTCGGCTTCCCCAGCGACCTGAGTCTGCGCAGCATGTACAGCCTGTAGGTAGCTGATCTTATGGTGCTGGCGACATGCTGCTTCCAGGTCAGCTGGTCGTCCACCGTGACTCCGAGGAGTTTGGCACATCGGACCATCTGGAGGGGGTGAGGGCCCACTGAGAGCTGGGGAGGGGGCACTGGTACAGAGAAGGTACAGAAATGCATCACCACAGTTTTGTTGTGGTTGATGGTCATCCTGCTCTCCTCCGTCCACGTCTGCAGCCGTTCCAGGATCGCTTGCAGTGGCGAGTAGTCCGGGTTCTTGGTGGAAACTGGGACGCCCACGGTGCAGTCGTCCACATACTTCCAGCGATGGGGGGTGTCAGTGAGGGCGTCGTTAATGAGGAGGAGGAAGCATAGAGGACCCATCTTGGTCCCCTGGGGGACCCCACAAGTCAGCTGTTGGAAAGTAGAGACAGAGCCCTGATAGCGAACGGCCTGACGCCTCCCTGTGAGGAAGTCGGCTAGCCACACTATCAGGTTAGGAGGGAGACCCAGACTCACTGCCTTGCTGATGACAACAGTGTGATCAACAAGATCAAAAGCCTTTTTGAAGTCCACAAAAGCAACAGCTAGAGAGGTGTTTCGCTTGTCCAGGTGGCTGTGGATGAATTCAAGGAAGCTGGTCAGGTAATGGGAGGTGGAGGTGACTTTAATATTTCCAAACTGTCTGATATCCACGGTATTACCGATTTTGGTGTAGGCCCAGTCATATACAAAATCTTCACAAATAAGGCTAGGGATGGGGGTGATAGAGACTGGTCTGAGGTCATTGAGTGACTGTGGACTGGAGGTTTTGGGGATGGGGGGTGACGTAAGATGTCTTCCAGTCCTCGGGGCAAGAGTGTTGGGAGAGTGAAGCGTTTATTATTGAGCATAGCGGTGTTGCTAGCTCTACAGCAAATTCCTTGTAAATTTTTATAGGAAGGTCAGTGGGTGTGGTGGATCTTGGTTTGAATTTGAGTATTCTCTTAAAAACATCCACCGCCTGGACACTGGGGGGATGAGAGGGGGCCGGAAGATAGGCAGGAAGCAGAGTGGTGTGGAGGGGAGGAAAGGTTTGACAGATAGCAGCAAAGTGATCGTTCATCTCCTGAGCCGCGAGAGTAGCAGGAAGGTGTGAGGTTCAAGGAAGAGACGAAGTGTGCTTTTGTAGGCCACACAAAGCTTTGATCTTAGCGTACCACTGTCTGTTGTTGGTCAGCTTGAGGTGGTGTATCTTGCCTGGGTAATAGTTTGCCTTTGCAGCCTTAATCTCCCTGATTACTCTGTTTCTTAGTTTCCTGTAAAGGACCGGGCAGGAGTGGAACGCCCAGGTCCGCTGACGCATGAGTCTTTTAATGCGGGGTGTCATCCAGGGAGCATCAGAAGGGTGCGTTGTGACGCTCTTGGTTGGGAAGTAGTGGTGGAAGGCCTCTGTGGTGGTGGTGACGTAATTCTGCCATTTTAAGTGGACGTCCTCCACATCCAGCACTTCGGTCCACGGGTGTTGTGTCACCCACTGCCCAAACTCCCTCATGGCTGAGTCAGGCATGGGGCGGTGGGTCCTGGTGACGGCTGACCGGGGGCTCGAGGTGGTGGGTGTGGGTGTCCACAGTATGGAGAGGTGGGTGCTCCGTCCCATGGGAGGCAGCGGTTTGGGGGGCGAGTACTGCTGGCCCAGGTCTGTGAGTATAAGGTCGAGGATGGCTTGCTGGTGGGTGGGGAAGTCCACGACCTGGGTGAGGTGTAGCTGGTGTAGAATATCGTTGATATCTAATCTGTTAAAGTCCCCACAGATGACCAGTTTGGCGGCAGGATACTTCACCTTCAGGGCATCAGCAGTGTCGACGATGTGAGCGGTGAGTAACGGTGCTGTGGTGGCTCGTGGGGGGTGGTACACGACGCACTCGATGATGGAGGCCGTGTTGCTGGGATGGCAGGGGGGCGTGACTCTCACCCACAGGGCCTCTACACCGGCCGGAATATCGACAGGGAGGTGTGAGGGGCTGAGGGAAGAGCGGCAGAAAACGGCTACTCCCCCCCCCCTGCGTCCTGACCGCAAGTGATGGTAGAGCTGGTAACCCTGCATTGAGCACACCTCAGGAACAATCTGCCACGCCTCAGTAACCGCTACAATGTCTGCACAAGTAGAACTCACCGTCACGATTAATTCGTCCATTTTGTTGGCTAAAGATGTTGCATTGAATAAGAGGAGGGAGGGTAAACTGTACCAAATCCGAGGTACTTCAATGTGCCTGTATTCCTTCTTCCCTACCCTGCGGTCACCTCTGGCACTTGAGGTCACAACCTTGATGGGACGCACTTGTTTCCCTCCCCTCGACCCGCGGTTCCGAAATAGTTTCAGGGTCTTAAAAGGCACTTTATCACGTCGGGCGGCGGGTAACCTGATCCTCGCCTGCGTCGTAGGAGGTAGTTGCGTTCGTACGTTTGCACTGGAGCACCCATTGTTCTTTATGTGTCACCACTCACTCACTAAATGTGTTCACAAGTACAGGAGTTTCACCAGGGCGAGCCTAAAACTAAAAGCTAAGAGTTGAAAACAGAAACAAAAACAAAAATAAGGTCGCTATCACTAGTGGCAGGGGAAGGCCAACAAGCTGGCCGAGGCTGCCCGAGAGCGCCAAGGGTCACACGTCCTGCCCGTGTGAGGTCAGAACAGTGTGTGTGTGTGTGTGTGTGTGTGTGTGTGTGTGTGTGTGCAGTGAACTGAGACGTGCAATTATTTCCCTTTTTCCCCCCACTCATTGAAATCTCAGCCAACGAAAACGTGCGTGGAGTTAGTTACGAGCATCCTCATCCTCCTCACCCTCCCGCTTCTCCTCCTTACCTTCCTCCTTTTCCTCTTCTCTGTATCTTTAAAACAAAACTCCTGATGAAAGACATGCCTTCACTTTTAAAACAAAATAGTGCCTATCTATCTATCATGAATACTATATTCCACTCTTGTATTTTCCCAGAACTACAAATAATCAGGAACTGTAGAAATAACGAGGAACATCACCTAGCTGAGGCTGCTCCTTGTCAGAGATGCCGGACTTGCAAGAATTATACACTGAGGAGGTTAATTTATAGATAATTATAGTCATGACAAATCAAATCTAGCACATACCTGTTAAAATATAAACTACACTTCACCAACATACCCTTCCACTTGAAAGGGCCACGTAGCTGTAAACTTGAAGCTCAGTTCATAACCCAGTGACTTTACAATTGTATCACCAGAGAGAATTTCACCAAGCAACTGGCAATTATCAAACACATCCAAGAAGACTGATGGTTTTCCAAGAATGAGTTGAATTTAAATCCATCTAGACACTTACATCCTCCCGTTTGTGTTGAAATGCACCACTAGCTATGTAGATACGAGAATGTGTGCAATAGATGTATTCTAAAACAACTACTGTCCAAATAGAATGGGGGAAAACAGGTGCATTCCCAGTAGTGTGTGAGGATACATATGAAAGGTATAATACAAATCAGCTACTTATATTTGAAGAAACAGGTAAATCTTAATAAACACACTAGTTCAGCAAATAAGCACCAAGACGCCACCTCTCGGCCTTCAGCTGAGACCAAACAGCCTCGCAGAATGATGATTATTTACTGACTTGCCCGCAGCCAATAAAAACAACGTTACAAGGTTGTGAATATAAGCACGATTAGTAGTTGCAAAATTATTGCTTCAATCTCAACACACACACACACACACACACACACACACACACACACACACACACACACACACACACACACACACACACACACACACACACACACACACACCGAATCGCTAAATCTAAGGACATTCGAGTATGTAACTCATTCCTCTACAACACCCACAATTTCAGGACATAAAACAGACATAACCTGCCACACTTGGACAAAAATGTAAAAACTGAATAAACTATCTCAGTATTTTAATATGTAATATGAATGATAAGATCTAAAATGGCAAGAACATAAAAGAATACTAGTAAGGTAACAGACAAGAAGCCGAGTAAGAATGACAAAGAAAAAAATAAGACAGTTATAGGATAAAAAACGGCAAGAAAATATAATACCAGTAACCGAGACAAGAAAACGAGTAAGAATGAGCAAAACTGAAATACTGATATGTAGTAAAAATGGCAAGACAAAACTACTAGTACTGTATGTGAGAATGAAAAAAAAAAAAAAAGTAATAGAATGCTGGTATGTAAGAATGGCAGGGACAAGACTGCTAATATGTAGCATGACTTTTATGATTTATTTGAAAGCAAGTAAGGAATTCTCTAGACAACAGTCCCTCAGCAATCTGGACTGCTAAGATCTCCAATAAGACCAAAGTTCCGTGAGCGCTGTGGTCCAGCTGGAGGTTCCAGCTTCACAAAGTATCCAGTAATCATATGGACCAAGTTGTAAACACGCCTAGAATTCGGTAAGGCGTGATGGTGTCCTCCCGTTAAATGCTCTGTAGCAGGAACGATTATGGTTAGCGAGCATCTGAACACTCAACAGTCATCAACCGTCCGCCTCGCCGCGTCACTGCTGAGAAGCCGATGAACGCTCCCAGACAAACAGGGACACGCCCATCTGTCCCTCATGATGTTAAAACCTGTCCTAATTTTGATCCTCTCAATGCACAGAAAGGTGTGTGTGTGTGTGTGTGTGTGTATATATATATATATATATATATATATATATATATATATATATATATATATATATATATATATATATATATATATATATATATATATATATATATATATATATATATATATATATATATATATATATATATATATATATATATATATATATATGCTAGATACATATCGCTTACATTTCCTCACCACCACCCTTATCATTTGTCGTCCCCGCACAATGAAAGACATCACTCACGCTTAAATTAGAGAAGAACAATGCAGAGGCGACGGACAGCCAAATAACTTCTTCCAAGTGAATCTGGCAAGTATAACCGATGGAGACTTGTGAAGGATATAACTTACTAAGCAGCTTGGCGGCACAGGTGGAGGGTGACGGGTGGCAGGTGACGCTGAAAGTTTTGTTGGGCTCCTCTCCTCACTAATCACTGAGGTGGTACCACGCGGTGCACTCATGCAGGCTACTGAAAAAAAAAAGTCTACTCAGCGAAGCAATTCTGATATTTAACCCCCCTCCACCCTCTCTCTCCATCCATGGACTTCCAACAGGTGACAGGGTTCCAACTTTGAGGGAAAAAGAAAGACAGAATATAGTAATGATGGGATTTTCGTTTGTAGCCTCCTGTGTGTGGCTCACTGTACGTAATGAGAAGAGCCGAGGGCGTGTCGGCGGTGATGCATCTGGTAGTTTGAGGTCAACCAAGGAGCTTCCCATTTTACGCTAACTGGTATTTTTCTAGAAAATTACCCTTATCTAACTGATATACCCTTGAATGCCCTCATTATAACCTGCTTTACTGACGTGAGATTCCAAAGCTCTAAAAACTGTTGAAATTTGCTGTTTTTCTTCAACATTATGGAACTGAAAATCTTTAATGAAACGTATACTATTCTTTTAAACACTATCGTCTTGGTGCATTACAAGAGCCTTATCTGTGCTACACAAAACACTCTAATTGTACACCTGCAGACACCATCCTGAACACTCAACACTAGTTCTTATCACTGGCAGAGATTAAAAGCATTGCGTTTAGTGTATTTTTCCAGATTAAATTAAACCAATTTAAGAGTCATTCAAGATATGGAGACAGAGCAATACTTAAGATTTTAGATCTATAAATATATTTCTCGTCGCAATGTTACTTTAGCCTCTAGTAAACCTTTGATACGATAAAGAGCAACAAGCGCAACGAATGAAATGGCATAAACACTCAATTAAAACACACGAGTCAAGGTGAATTTAATGCTGGGGTAACGTGCAGCTTGTCCCTCTACGTAACGCATTCACAACCAAGGTATCATAAACTATTTCCTTTGACTACTTAACTCCCTAGCTGCAACCCATTTTGTTTTACCTTTTTTACTTCCTTAATTGTAACTTATCTCATTGGAGTCTGTTGTGCGCTTCCTGCCTAATGTTGGCAGTCTGCTACAAAGTCATTAAGAGTCAGACAAGTTAACTCCAACTGCTATCAATTTCAAATGATGTAGTTATATCATTCCATCCTAAAATGTTTTGGTGAGGAAAGTTGATCTAAAATATTACACGATTTATCAACAAGAATCAGTTATGTAATGATGAAATTAACTGGAGGAATGAGTGAAGGACTGATCAAATCTTGCTTATCATCTATTTCATCCTACTTATTATTGTTATTTTTTTTATCTTTTATTTTTCTGATTTGAAAATATCTGATTACTGGTGAAATTCCCATGAAGTTTTGCTTCGTATAGGTTTCAACAACAATCTGATACCGCAAGATAAAAATATCGTAATAGCCGCTAGCCTATCAGTTTCCTATCTTTTTTTTTCTTTCCGAGAGTTCGTGAAAAAAAAAAGCATCTTGTTAATCTGAATAATGATGATGATAGTGGCAAGCATTATGGCACGCTCGTTGTGTAATTACTGACACAAAACGCAGGAGCAGCAGCAGCAGCAGCAGCAGCAGCAGCAGCAGTGGCGGCGGAGGCGGCAGTAGTAGTAGTAGTAGTAGTAGTTGTTGTTGTTTTTGTTGTTGTTGTTGTTGTTGTTGTTGTTGTTGTTGTTGTAGTGGTGGTGGTGGTGGTGGTGGCGTTTATGGTGAACATGAACAACAACAACTGACAAAGTCATCGATCAACAAAACCGATTCACAGTGACACCACCAACACCACCACCGTCACCACCACCACTCACATCACAGACACAAGCAGCCATGCCAAAGACGCACTGGAAGCTCTGAGGGGTAAAACCCACAAGAAACGCAGCGACGACAAGCCAAGGCCATCTATTACGGCACTCAAATAATCTTAATGGCTGGTCTAAAGAAAAGTGAAGTACAATCAACACTTAGACAACAAATTAAGGACTGTTCAGGCCTTACTTAGGCGTAGCATCCATCGCGGCATCCACCATGATTACAGCACAAGAAGTTAGCCGAAAGTTTCATCTCCAGCCAGGCCCAAAGTTACGTGTGGCAAGACCTGTGGAAATTGCACCGATGCCGGCACGGTAATGCGAGGCCATCACTCGTCCCCGAGGAACACCGGCACTCCTTCCGTGCGATTACCTGAACACTGCTAATTACGCTCTGTTCCAAAATTTATTTCTGATCAGTCAGTCATTCAGTCTCTCTCTCTCTCTCTCTCTCTCTCTCTCTCTCTCTCTCTCTCTCTCTCTCTCTCTCTCTCTCTCTCTCTCTCTCTCTCTCTCTCTCTCTCTCTTTCCATCTAGTTTCAGGACGTAAATCCGGACAACACGCCGTCATCATTACATCATCACGAGAAGCAGCACTCTGTCCCCCAGGCAGTGAACCCAAAGGAACATCAGTTGAAAAGAGCTACAGAAAGGAGACCTGAATCCTTCTCTATACAAAAGTCTACCATCAATATACATCACAACACTAATTATAAGGAGCCGAGACGAGGCGCTGTGCGCGTGTTGTGTGTCGTGTATGCGCGTGTCGTGTGTGTTGTTTGAGTTGGAAGTGATTCACTGATTGATTATTTTAATCATTTCGCAACAGCCAGATCGTGTGGTGCAGTGAGGTGTGCTGCAAGCTACTAACGATCATTAGAGCATCAAAACAGAACATGAAAGACAGTAGTGATTCAAACTACAAATAGCATACATGACTAGTACTCATTATTTTGGACCTTGAACATAAAAAAAAAAATAGTTTATTTAAAAACAAAACGGACGAAACTCCATGAAAAAAAAAGGGACTCTTCACTCCAGGTAGCATAGAAGGTACTCGTTACTGTGGATGGAGAGCAAGATAAACCCTTAACAGCAAGAAGGAGAGTTCAAGGGCACACGGTCAGAGTCAAGACTGGACAACATTTTGGTCATGTAGAAGAGAAGAGGACAGAATCACAGGATAAATTGGGATTGGCTTGAAGGTGAACCAGACTGAAAAAAAAAATGAGAAAAAAAAAGAGGGGGTATAATATTAAAAGGAAAAGTACGATGATAATAACTGAAATTTTATAATTGCAAAGAATATACATGACAAAAACTGAAATGTAGATATAGCTCACACTTTATTCTCCTTGCATATTTTAAGAAGGTGCAGTAGAGAAAGACAAGAATGGAAAAATTACAAGGAATATACGGTAGAAAATCGGGTTTTGTTTCTTACTACGAGTCAGGCAGCAGTTCAACGAAAGAGGATTCAGCCCTCCAGCCTCACCTGTTTCAGCTCTCCCTGCAGATGTGCTGCGGCGTTGGGACTTGCATTCTAAGAGACCAGTGTGTCAGGAAACGATAATTACATTACTGCGCAAACAAAATGTCGCAAGATAAAGAAATACAAATCAGTGACTGGATAACGACAAGAATGATGAGTAGTGGCGGTTTATGAGACAGCAAGAAAGAAGACATTTATCTACTCACTCGTTATGTGTTAAAATTTTCAATAAGAACCTGACCACACTACATTGATTAATCACCTCAAATAAACCACGGCCAGATAACTCGTGTTGAGTGCTGTCCCTCATGTTGTCAACAAGTTATCAGGCTGTCTTTCTGGAGGAAAGTGGTCAATTTTCTTTAAGATATCCAAGAACGTGTGAGCAGCTGTGCGCTTATTGTTGCGTAATTGGAAATGAACGCACTGATTACGATGGGCTTTGGACAACATACTTGTTACCGTCAGAAGGCGTAATCACAGAAGGCGTAAGGACATAATTATAAAGAAAGGAAGTAGTTAACTGTAGTAGTGAAGATGGGAAGTAGAGTGAGGCGATGATGTAGGATGGTATTGAGGCCCGATGTTTACATCCGGTGTCGAGACAGCATTAACGGGGAGATAAGACATAGGGGAGATGAATAACTGTGCTGACTCAAGGGGCCTCCGAGGTTGACCTCTGTCCCTACACGCATTTATAATAATTTGGACAAAGTGACACATGATTGTTGAACAAGATTATAGTCAAGGTTTACTAAGAAACAGAGTTGATGAGCTGACGAGGCTACTTGATTGGAGAGTTAATGAATCAACATTTAAGACATAATAAATAAAAATAAAACACCCTGAATGCTGGTGCATAGGTTGTACAGTTAAAACAGCCTGAATGTTGGTGCATAGGTCGCACAATAAAACACCGTGAATGCTGGTGCATAGGTTGTACAGTTAAAACACCCTGAATGCTGGTGCATAGATTGTACAGTTAAAACACCCTGAATGCTGGTGCATAGGTTGTACAGTTAAAACACCCTGAATGCTGGTGCATAGGTTGTACAGTTTAAACACCCTGAATGCTAGTGCATAAGTTGTACAGTTAAAACACCCTGAATGCTGGTGCATAGGTTGCACAGTTAAAACACCCTGAATGCTGGTGCATAGGTTGCACAGTTAAAACAGCCTGAATGCTGGTGCATAGGTCGCACAATAAAACACCCTGAATGCTGGTGCATAGGTTAAAACACCCAGAATGCTGGTGCATAGGTTGCACAGTTAAAACAGCCTGAATGCTGGTGCATAGGTTGCACAGTTAAAACATCCTGAATGCTGGTGCATAGGTTGCACAGTTAAAACAGCCTGAATGCTGGTGCATAGGTTGCACAGTTAAAACAGCCTGAATGCTGGTGCATAGGTTGCACAGTTAAAACAGCCTGAATGCTGGTGCACAGGTCGCACAGTTAAAACACTGGTAAAACACCCTGAACAGCACACGTGTTATACAGTAAGACGCCCTCAGTCTTGATGCACGAGTGGTACGCAAACAGAACACTCGTTACATGTCACTTGCTGTTGACAACTTATATATAACAAAGGAATCAAGCTCAGATAGTGACGCCACGAATACAGGTGTAGGTGACAGAGACGCCAGCGGAAAGTGACTTGCAAAACGCTTAGCTCATTCGCGATACATAACATCATATGAACACACGACATGTCTTCACCAGGGGGAGGAAGACTCACCCGAACCTCCCAAGAATGATACGAGGGCAAAATCGCCAGGGACATCCGCCAGGGACATCTGATTCTGTGCATGAGACACTGACATCTGGTGCTCGCAAACGTGTGGACAAAGAGCCTGCAAAAAATAATAACTACCATCGAAAGACCCATACTGCCCTTACCCACATTTACAAGTAAATCAAAGAGAGAATTTAGTCTGTTCATGAAGCAATTTCACCAGTATGTGAATAAAGCCGCAGTGGATCCCTCAACTAAACTAAACATGCTAATAAGTGCAGGTACAGGCTCACTGAAAGATTCCTTGATGGGTTATGTCAACATGGGTCCCGAGGAAGACTATCAGGAATCCATGATCATGCTGACACGCAGACTAGCAGACAGTGAGGAACACATTGATGAAGCAGTGAGGGAGATTCTGAAGGGACCCCAAATAAAAGATAACGACGTCCAGATGATACAGAAACTTGTACAACAATTATGGAATTGCACCACTGACCTGAAAATTGCTGGACGTCTATCAGACTTAAGACAGTTATGGGACATGTTAATGATATCAGATCGCTTCACTGGGAAACTCCGTGAGTTTTTATGATGATGAGTTCCATAAATACATAAGAGAGCGGAACAAAAGATCGAGGCCCAGCATTACATGGCTTCTAAATCTACTGGATGATTATGAAACGAGGATTAATAGAAATGCAGGACGCAGTCAAGTGAGCAGTGAAGGAGGAAGAAAACACGTAAAGGGTACTGATAAACAAGCCTCTGATACTAATAGAAGAAATGAGACGCCCTGGAAGAGAAGAGCCATTGGGCTCGCAATAGCTGAGTCAATTACTGAGTCACATGGAGGTCAAGACACAAGGAATAAAGGTTGGAATCCATGTGTCCTTTGTAAAAATACACACCCACTGTGCGCCTGCCGGAAGTTTCGCGCCATGAATATAGCAGAACGCAGGACGGCGGCTAATAGGGCACAAGTCTTTTATACATGTCTGGGTAGCAATCATACTGTCAAGGAATGCAAGTCGCCGTCTAAGGTATGCGGCATAGATGGCTGTACCCAACAACATTCACGATGGTTGCCCAAGCCTGAGAAACTTCAAGAAAGGAGACTTGGTTATTATAACAATGAAGTGCTTCCCCGCAACCAGTGGAGGCTCGACAGAGTGGTGCAAGTGAAGCCTGGAGAGGATGGTCTTGTACGTCAAGTTAAAGTAAGAACTGCACACAAGGTGTTTATGCGACCAGTAAACAAACTCTGTTTCTTGGAAGGCCTGAGCGAGAATTAAGTCAATGCTTGGTGAGACCTAATGTAGGCCTAACATACATATATAGTTGTAATATAGAATGTAAGAATTACTTCACCCCAATAGCTTGATGATATTGGCATTATTCATAAATTATTGAATTAGTCACGTGTTCGTGTAAGATTTGGGCGTGAACGCCCAACAGGGGGAGTGTTACCGCCAGAAGGCGTAATCGCAGAAGGCGTAAGGACATATAAAGAAGGAAATAGTTAATTGTAGTAGTGAAGATGGAAAGTAGAGTGAGCCGATGGTGTAGGATGGTACTGATGCCCGATGTTTACATCCGAAGGTGTCGAGACAGCATTAACGGGGAGATAAGACATAGGGGAGATGAATAATTGTGCTGACTCAAGGGGCCTCCGAGGTTGACCTCTGTCCCTATGACCTGGCAGAGTAGAGGGGCGCTTTATCCCTCTGGTTAGGCCGAGAGGCAGAGGGAAGCCTGTTGTTGTGAGAAGAACTGTACTCTCGTCACTGGTAGAGCGGTGCGGAAAACGGACGGCAAAGTAGCCAGGATTGTTCAATAGACCCCGAATGCGTAAGATGAAGACACAACATTGTTCTATAGGTTTCGATGTTGAAACACTATATACGTTGTGAACTGTAAGGAATGTAACTGTTGCTATAATTACAATCTGTGTATTGACCAATATAAGTACTTACGCTTTTTTTTTTTTCTCCAGATTGAAATTATAATGTGATGAAGCGTGTGTGTGTGTGTGTGTGTGTGTGTGTGTGTGTGTGTGTGTGTGTGACAGACGCACAGCTGCCAGGCGGCCTCCAGCCTCACCACACCACACAACCTAACATTGTCCTTGTGTCTCGTTGCATTCCCAAAGCTATTATTCGCCCCACCTTTTTTTTTCTTTCTTCTTGGCTGGCCGCTGTGCCAGTTATGGAAATTGACGTCTGGTCTCAGGTGTGTACATCGTCAGATATGTACGCTAGGTAGGTAAACAATGCACGTGGTGGTAATTACAAACATTATTTTCACATTCTTACTACCTGGTTTTGAATCCAGCACTTGCCGGACGACTCAGGACAGCTGCTCCCTCACCGCCACGCGTGAATATTCATGTGTTGCTTTGAAAGGGTTAGGTATGAGGATCTTGGCTACCTAGTGACCACGATGTTTTTTTTTTTTTTCCGCAAATACAAGCAAGCATGTGCCACCAGGTAGATAAGTTGCATAATTATGTGCGGACTCTAATATGTTAACGAAAATAAAATGCTGAGGACTGGTAACACGAAGGAAAGATGTCAAAAAACTGCAGCTGTTCCGATTGAGGTGGTATCGGGGGACATCGCTACGCCGGCCGCCGACACCCACCCCTCGCTTGGAGGCAACCTTGTCTCGAGTTTCGAGATAAACAGATCCTTTGGAGTAACACCAAAGAAAAACGCTAGCCTCCACATTCAAATGTGTGTGTGTGTGTGTGTGTGTGTGTGTGTGTGTGTGTGTGTGTGTGTGTGCTAAATTAAATTATTCATTAGTGAATATACTCGTATCCATTGACGGGAAAATTATGCAACATTGGGCATAAAGATTATGTTAGGATGAGTACAAATTTCTTTTTTCTCTCACTTTTCTTTCACTAGTGACTTGGTGTTCCAAGCCTCGTCTTACAATAAATCACGTAAAGAAAAGAATGAATGTCAAGATGATGCCAAGGATTAACATGAAAATCTTTTTCCTTTATTTTCTTTCTCCCTTTTTTGACAGCTGCTATGATGCGTTAAGTCCTTGCTTATAACAGAGAAAACGAAATTCAAGATTACACATGAATAAATTGCATAATTTTATTGTAACTTAATCCTAGATTATCTTTAACTAACGCTGATTCAATTACTGATCTGAGAATAAAGTAATAATTAAGTAACATGATGAGCTTCGCTTTAAATTGGCAAAATAAATACGAAAATATCCATTAGTCTTCATTTGGTAGAAGAAAAGAAATAATGAAGCTGCATGGTGAGATTTTTCGGTCTTAAGAGTAAATTAAATAGCAAAGTCTATACCAAAGTCTTTACTGATAAGGAAAAAAAAAAATAATAATGAGGTTGCAGGGTGAAGTTTTTCCTTAGGTCTGAAGAGTCAAATAAAAAAAAGGCTTATATTAGTATTCATAGTGAACAGGAGTTATAACAATGGTGCCAGGTAAGATTTTTTTTCTTTTTCGATCATAGGGGATAAATGAAACTTCATCAGTCTTCACCTGACAAAGTAAAAAAAAGTCAAAAGAAACTTAACAACCTAAACAAACTAACAAACAGCTTCCCCCGCCCAGTGTGGTGGCGTGCAAGCCGTTCAACTCCAGGAAGTCTCAAACCACTGTTATGTATTTACCTATTGCCGGCAGCGAGTGCAACTCCTGAGATAAAGGACGTGTGTGTGTGTGTGTGTGTGTGTGTGTGTTTATTAATCTTGCAGTTTTACAGTTGAAAATCCACATGTTACATATAAACTTAAATACTAACATACATACTACATCTCAAGTATACATTAATCCTAACGTATCGTAATCCTATACAATTAATCCTAAGTATTTTACAGTTTCATACTATGGCTGCCAGATGGCGCCGGTCAACCTAGTAGATTATTCATAGGCCAGGGGGTGATCAGGCCACCCCGTGTGTATTTTTCTTTTGAGAGTTTGTTTCTCCTACCTAAGCAGCGGGTCACAACTCCCGACTTACATCAGGTACCTAATCACTGCTAGGTGAGCTGGGGCTACACAGCGAACAAGTCCGCCCAAAGACTTCTGATGGGCCCCAGGATTCGAACCCAGTCCCTCTCGATTGAGAGTCGGGCGCGCACTGCGCCTGGTGCTGTGTGTGTGTGTGTGTGTGTGTGTGTAAAGGGCGATGGATAGGGTGAAGAAGTACGCACAGGGAGTGAGAGAGGAATAGGGGCACACGTGTCAGAAACTGTAGTAACTGTACGTAGAGGGAGGAGGAGGAGGAGGAGGAGGGGAAGGGCAGGGCTAGACAGAAAAAGTGGTCTGTTTGTTGAGCTGTCAGCCATAAGAGAAGACAGGCTAGCGTGTTGGCATCCCTGTTGATGAATAGCTGGCAGGAAAGTGAGAAGGGACAATAATGCCTCCCCATTGCATTAACTAACACTTTGATGAACGGTCTCTCAAAGAAAAAAAAAAAAAAAGAAAACTATTAAACTCAGGCTAGAGATAGTTGGATGAGAAATTAGTCTTGTAAGAGAGAGAGAGAGAGAGAGAGAGAGAGAGAGAGAGAGAGAGAGAGAGAGAGAGAGAGAGAGAGAGAGAGAGAGGCTTCAAAAAACCGACAAGGAATGAACAGTCGCTTATGGTTTAGTGATCTCACAGAGTGAAGTGCTAAGGAGGTGGAGAAGTAAGCCAGGTGCGAGAAAAGGGAGCAGAAGACAAATATCTGACGGGTGCCTGGGAAAATAAACTAAGGTAAACAGATGGCGTGGTGAGCAGCAGACAGGTTTAGTCACGTGGGGGCATGTGTGTAGGAAAGGGACGTGGAGGCGGTTTTGACATGTGGCGCATACGAACAGCGTAGGGAGGGTCACGTGTCTTGGGGAGTTGCGGGGGGACTTGTGGCCTTCAGTACTGGGAAGGTCATGTCTGGGGAGGTTGCGGGGGTACAAATATTGGGCACATAAACATGTGAAAGATCACGTCACGTGTCTGGAGAGGGGCGTGGAGCGGATTCAGGGAACACAAAGGATGGGGAGAAATTTGAGAAGACGGAGAACGAGTTAAATATACAACAGGAAGGATGTAAAGGAGTTGTCAACGTAAAGGTAAGAAGACGAAAGAAGATATACACAGAAATGAGAGGGAGATTACAAACAGCTGTAAGAGGAAGGAGGTTAGGTTTAGGTGTGTATGCGAATGAGATTACACGAGAAAAACAGACAACTGGAGACCTATTGTTCAGGGCGCCTGCTGGATAATGCATGACTACAAGGAAAGAACGAACGATAATAATAAGATAAGTATACTTTTGCTGAATAAGATGAGCTCAGCAAACGACAGATATTTTAATAAGCAAACGGTAATTAGTGAGGATGAGGCCAGTTAAGTGAGTGAGTTACGCTCGGCAAAATATGGACAGGAAAGGCGAATGAAGGGGAAAGGGGATAAACTTTGAGGTAATAACAAATTAATATGAAATAAGAGACTAGATGAATGAATGCATGGGTGAACACGGATCACTGAGAATGGGTTGGTATGAGACAAGGCCTCGAGAGGGAGTGGTGGGCAGCGGTCACTAAGAACAACAAATAATGAGTTCAAGCCTGAAAAAATTTAGGTTTAAGAGACAGAAAGAAATTGGTTCTCAAATACAGTGGTAGATGAATGGAACGGACTCAGCAATCATGTTGTTAGTGCTGGGACATTAGGGAGCTTTAAGAGAAGATTAGACGGGTTTATGGATGGGGATGATAGTGGAACTAGATATATTTCATACAGGGACTGCCACGTGTAAGAATGGTGGCTTCTTGCAGCTTCCCTTATTTCTTATGTTCTTATGTTCCAGACAACTATCCCCTCTTCTTCAATGACACTCTACTGTCCCCTTCTTCTACACTGAACATCCTCGGTCTGTCCTTTACTTATAACCTAAACTGGAAACTTCACATCTCATCTCTAGCTAAAACAGCTTCTATGAAGTTAGGTGTTTTGAAACGTCTCCACCAGTTTTTCTCATCCCCCCAGCTGCTAACTCTGTACAGGAACCTTATCCGTCCATGTATGGAGTATGCTTCACATGTATGGGGCGGGGTTCACTCATACCGCTCTTCTAGACAGGGTGGAATCAAAAGCTTTTCGTCACATTAAGTCCTCTCCTTTAACTAACTGTCATCAGCCTCTTTCTCATCACCGCAATGTTGCATCGCTTGCTATTTTCTACCGATATTTTCATGCTATCTGCTCTTCTGATCTTGCTAACTGCATGCTTCTCTTCCTCCTGTGGCCTCGCTGCATAAGACTTTCTTCTTTCTCTCATCCCTGTTCTGTCCACCTCTCTAATGCAAGAGTTAACCAGTATTCTCAACCATTCATCCCTTTCTCTGGTAAATTCTGGAACTCCCTACCTGCTTCTATATTTCTACTTCCTATGACTTGAATTTCTTCAAGGGGGAGGTTTCAAGACATCCTTCTATTTTTGACTACCGCTTTGGACCTTATTCGGGGACCGGCATCTCTGTGCGCTTTTTTTTATTTATTTATTTATTTATTATTATTATTTTTTTTTTTGTTGCTCTTGGCCGGTGTCTCTCCTATATATAACTGGCTTCTATCCTTCTCTCTGCAACTTCATCTCAAGTTTCCTTTCTGACCGTTCTATTGCTGCTGTGGTAGACGGTCACTGTTCTCCTAAATCTATTAACAGTGGTGTTACTCAGGTTCTGTCTTGTCACCCACTCTCTTATTATTCGTTAATGATCTAAACCAAACTTATTGTCCTATCCACTCCTACGCTAATGATACCACCCTGCACTTTCCACGTTTTTTCATAGACGTCCAACCCTTCAGGAAGTAAACATTTCACGCAGGAAAGCCACAGAACGCTTGACTTCTGATCTTTCTAAAATTTGTGATTGGGGGAGAGCAAACTTGGTATTGTTCAATGCCTCAAAACTCAATTCCTCTATCTATCAACTCGACACAACCTTCCAGACAACTATCCCCTCTTCTTCAATGACACTCAACTGTCCCCCTCTTCTACACTGAACATCCTCGGTCTGTACTTTATATATAATTCAAACTGGAAACTTTACATCCCATCTCTCTCTCTAAAGAGTTTCTATGAAGTTAGGGGTTCTGAGTCGTCTCCGCCATTTTTTTCTCTCCCGCCCCACCAGCTGCTAACTCTGTACAGAGACCTTATCCGTCCATGCATGGAGTATGCTTCACGTGTATTGTGGGGTTCCACCCATACCGTTATTTGGACAGGGTGGAAGCAAAGAGCTTTTCGTCTTATTAACTTTTTTCTCCTCTAACTGACTGTCTTCAGCCTCTTTCTTATCGCCGCAGTGTTGCATCTCTTGCTATCTTCAACCGCTATGTTCATGCTAACTGCTCTTCTGATCTTGTCTAAGTGCATGCCTCCCTTCCTCCTGCGGCTTCTCTACACAAGACTTTCTTCTTTCTCTCATCCCTATTCTGTCCACCTCTGTAATGCAAGAGTTAACTAGTATTCCCAATCCTTCATCCCTTTCTCAGGTAAACTCTGAAACTTTCTGCCTGCTTCTGTATTTCCACCTTCCTATGACTTGAACCCTTTCAAGAGGGAGTTTCAAAACACTTACCCTTCAATTTTCGATGAATCTCTTGACATCTCTTTTGGGATGCTTTCTCTTTTTTGTTTCCCTTGGCCAGTGACACTCTTACGTAAAAAAAAGTATTACCTCCCTCTGTCTGTTTAAAGATTTCTTTTTGAAATTTATGTACCTATAGCTCTCGGATACTATCATGAATTCTCTCTCTCTCTCTCTCTCTCTCTCTCTCTCTCTCTCTCTCTCTCTCTCTCTCTCTCTCTCTCTCTCTCTCTCTCTCTCTCTCTCTCTCTCTCTCTCTCTTTCTTTCTGCGTGTGTGTGTGTGTGTGTGTGTGTGTGTGTGTGTGTGTGTGTGTGTGTGTGTGTGCATTTGTGTGTGTGTGTGAGTGCAGTTATTCCTCCTTGGTGGTGTAGGGGATCATAAAGTGTACAAGAGAGAGAGCACGCTTGCATCTTGTGGCCAGGTGAAGGTTTGGAAGGGAGGTTAATGAAAAAATGGAAACTGCACTGGAAGTGTACTTGAATCTGATGACGCTGATGTTAAGAAATGCAATACTACACTCCTGCGGGGGACAACTATCTTTTAGAGCAACAAACTGCAGAAAGTATCGCCCAGTGGAGATAACAAGGGATGCTCTAAGCTTCATCAGAGCCTTGTTTGGGAGATACCATTGAGGCGAGATAAAGAGGAGCCGGAATAAGGAGCCGGAAGGTAATGCGATAAGGTGAATAGATGCATTAAGGAAGACATGCATTGTGGAAGATAATGATGGGCCAGCGTGGACATGAACAGAGATCGAGTTTGCTAGAAGAAAGAAATATTGTATCGGAAATCTCTGGTAATGTCTACCTGGCATTGATTGGAAACAAGGAGTGTACCGGGATGAAGGCACCTCTGAGACGATGGTGATGGAAGGGACGAGGCAACGCATTGAGGAGGAACACTGCTTGTGGTGAGGAAACGATTGCCTTGTTACTGAATACCTTTGTATTCCATTTACTTAATATTGGCTTCTAATATATTCGAATATATTTACATGTTCGGCGTTCCCTGACATGTTGAAAGAAATCTGAAAAAAAAGAGCCAATTTAATGTACCCACTTGTTTATCGAGCTGCCTATTTTATGCGAACACGTGGCCGCAAACACACACATACACACAATAAATATATATATATATATATATATATATATATATATATATATATATATATATATATATATATATATATATATATATATATATATATATATATATATATATATATATATATATATATATATATATATATATATATATATATATATATATATATATATATATATATATATATATATATATATATATATATATATATATATATATATATATATATATATATATATATATATATATATATATATATATATATATATATATATATATATATAGATAGATAGATAGATAGATAGATAGATAGATAGATAGATAGATAGATAGATAGACAGACAGAAAGACAAATAGATAGATAGATAGATATATAGAGATAGATAGAAGGATAGATAAATTGATAGATAGATAGACACACACACACGCACACACACAATGTAAAGCAGAGCGTTTCAGCTAACCCAGTGAGATGAAACGACTCTGCTCATGATAAAAAAAAAAAAAAGGCACAATTTTACATGGTATCTTCTGTGTACACTACGTATAAACATCGTATGTTATAATATAATGAAAACACCACATCTAAATGTAAGAGATCTCTGGCACAGACAAATTTTCGAAGATTGTTGGTCAGTGTTATAATTGTCCCTGTTCCTGATCAAGACTACGGACAAAATTTCTAGTAATATTTTTTTTTATCTTTGGCACAGTAAGCTGCAGGGTGGAAACCTAACCAAGAGGCTGTGGTGAGGGATGCACAGCCTCCCTGACATACCATTACCGTCACCACCCGCCTTATACTTAGCCGCTCATTTTCCTTTCACTGCACATGTGAACGGCAGCAACGACGAGCACGAGGACGACATTAGACAAAAAGAACAACAACAAGGTATGGCCTGCTTCACTGGCTCTGCTTACCAGACCTGTTTATCAAGGACTCCGACCGTCATATCTGTGAAAAACTTGTTGACTCGACGAAATCATATTACGATGAATGCGTTATCTGGTTATTCACACAGCTCTTTTGTGCTAGAATGGGAGTCCGGTAACTCTCACTCAATGAAATACAATTGGCACCACACGGCTCAAGAATAACAAACTGAATACTAGATTGTTTCGTCTTAAGAAAACGCGAATCACGAATTCAGATGGCAGATTGGGGTAAATATTATTATCTGTATCCGCATGTAATTTAGTTCGATTTTGTTTTATGATAATTGTTGTTTCAACATTATAGCGTTTCTTATCTCACAGTGTTGTTGAACGTAAATGCTAATGAAGAAACATCTTTGTCACATATTCTCATGTTTTTATTATCCATTTGTTTATCTCTATCTGCGAGGCCTCAGCCTCCTTCAAGAGACTTCCCTCAATGCAAGAGCCACTTCAGAAAAGTCTCCGCTTTCTCCGTTCTAGTAAAAGTAGGAAAAATGCAGATTAAATAATCCCACTGAGCTATTCTTTTCCGTATAAAGAATTACATACGTAATGAAAGAGGAATCAAATAAGAACTGGCAGAATCATTATAAAGGATCATTTGAACGTCACTGAAGCAAACATTCGCGAGCACACTGTATGGCGAAGTACTGTAATTATGAACTAACGCTCCCGAGACATTGTAACCACGTTTGTTCGGTTGGGTTTGATAGATATAAGTAATGAGGAACTTAAAAATGAGTTAATAAAGGAGCCTTCAAGAGAGTGTCACTCCTGACATGCTCAGCTAATGGTGTTATTTTAGAATAAAATTATATAACTATTTTAGCTAATTTTTAGCTATCATATCATTTTTTCTCATTTACCATATATCATATCACATCTCATGTGGTAACCTTTGTTCTTCACTGGGATAGAGACTGGATATTGGTCTTGAAGTTGCGACCTTCAGGTATAAGTTATTAACATCATACTGGTTTGAAATTATCTGTACAGTTAAATCAATGTGTAATTTAATCGCAAACGATGGTGTATGATCCGCGACCTGACTGCCACCACCCACCACCACCACCACCACCCACCACCAGAACATGCAAGTTATCCCCAGCATGTCAGCAGCAGCACAATGCACAAGGCGGACTGTAAGATAAACATTACACCGTGCACTAGGAGGCAGCAGTTTCTCAGACTAAGCTCCTTGGTGTCATGGCTGGAACAAAGTACACTGCCTGACGCTTAAATCAGCACCATCATCTTCACCACCCGGAGATGACGCACCTTCACACAGCACCACCTGGGGGACAATTTACTCAGTTGCGGAGTTTGTCTTGAAGCAAATAGTAGTGTCAACCAAACCGCGACTAGTCTCTAAGGATAACAATTTGCTTAATACTCGTATATCTGAAGATAACAGCCACTCGGACGTTCTGCACATGTAGATACCTGTAAACTAAATGGCTGATAATTCAAGTCTTGTCTGGTAACCTAATATATCTTTTCCTTCTGATCCCTTCAGTAATCCAATTATAACAAAGCATTTTTTTTTCTGATCCGGATCCTGACGATTTTTGCAAAGAATGACAGCGATAAGAATGAAGTGATCTGCCCCGAGGCGTAACATGCAACAAGCCTCATCAGGTCATTCTGCAGCACCCTCACTCCGGAGGATGATACTGCAGAAGATAATAGCTTGCCTCAGGTTCTGCAGCTGTGGCGACCATTTTTTGTGGGACAGATATGGTTCCGCTCAGGTCAACATAAATCTGCTGTAAGGAACCTCGCCGTTGATTAAAAGCTGTTCTTATCCTCCTTTCCCTCTTAACACCTGCCTAGGGTTTAGTGGGTCGTGTTTTATTGGAGCACCACGTAGACATTTATGTGAATGATATTCACCGCTGAAGGTGGTCTCCGAGGCTTGGTGTTGGTAGTGGGCACCATGACTGGACAACGCTGTCATAAAAGTTTCATGCTTGGTTGCAATTACACGCTTCGTAAAAAAAAAAATATCTCAATTCCATGGATGATTACATCATTTGTGTTATTTCCAGAATCATGCACGGAATCACTACATCACCACTGGTAAAAACTGGATGGCCACGTCAGAACGCGTAACCAGACCATCGACTTTCAGTAGTAGGTAGTGCATTTCTGAAAACACTGAGGCGGTCACTCTATAGGACATCACTTTTCCAAGGATATTGAATCTCGATGGGTCGTCTAGGAAACTATATTCCATATTTTCACAAAATAGCAACTGAATTCCAATGCAGTTCAGCACAGCTTCTTAAAGGCCATAGATATTTCGCCCTTCAATTTATGAGCAATTTTGGAGAGCTAGAAAAACTGAACACAATTATTAATCTACGAGACTCATTTCCATCATATTTCACTTCGATAGAGGAGAGAAACCTGACACTAGCGTCCTTTTTAACGAAGAATGATTCACAGTACGTGACTTGTTATTACGTTATGCCATTAAGAAAAGGATTGTTATTAATGATTCCTAAAGAAACCACCAACACAGCCTACCCCGCTGACCACCACCACCACCACCACCACCACCACTACCACTACCACCACCACCATCGCAGCCACCATTAGTACAATCATGTGTGGTGTTAGTCAAGGCCATGTGTTAGTGAAGGCACACACACAGGACCAGTCAGCCACGCCTCACCTGTCGGACTCGGGTTCTCCAGAGGCGCTTCTGTTACGGTGACAGGCGGAAGGAAATCGTCGGCTGGAGAGGAGAGTCGTCCTGGACACGGCTGCTATTGTAACCATGCTCTTCCCTCCCCAAGGTTTACACGGACGACACCTCCTCTGCTGCAGTGAGCGGAGACTCACTTTGGCTCTCCGCTGAGGACAGGGCGGCAGTCTGTGGTGGCGGCAGCAGCAGTAGAAGCAGTAGCAGCATCCAAGATCCCAGTGATGCGAGGCCTTGTACCGCTCTGAGGGCTTGCCACCATCTCAGCTCCTGCAGGAGAAACAAAGCACGTCAACATCAACTGACTAATGGGAAATTATAAGGTGATACAACGATACAGAATGCATGGGCTGTTCATATCCTTTACTAACGTAAAATGAAGAAAAATGTAATTATTCATGACCTATCCCAGTGTGTAGGCAACAAATATTGCAATTATTGAGATAATTATTTTTATCTGCGATGTCTAATAAATAGCAAAAATGCGGCGGTGGTCACTGTATCCATGAGATGGCTTAAGAGAGAGAGAGAGAGAGAGAGAGAGAGAGAGAGAGAGAGAGAGAGAGAGAGAGAGAGAGAGAGAGAGAGAGAGAGAGAGAGAGAGAGAGAGAGAGAGAGAGAGAGAAAGAGATACTCCGCAAACTGAGCTGAGCTGAGCTGAGCTGAGCAACAGCTTCGTAATAAAGCGGTGTATTCCTAGCGCTTAGGTATCATGGTATTACAGGAAGGCCGAGAGTGAACCTTGACTTGGGAATGCAGGAGACTTAACACTTAAAACAAATAATAATAAAAAAAAAATTGATAAAAAAATAAAAAAAGACTAACAAGTTTTCACTTTTTATATCAATTCATTACGCTGAAAGAGGGGCCAGCATGCACACCTACAGAATGCTTTGATCACTTTGAATTTGTCCCCCGCAATTTATGATTAAGAATAAAAATGCATTACTCGATACAAAGATCATGAATGAAGATATGTTGTTTGCAGAAAAAAATAAATAAATACATAAAAATAATAATAACAATAATAATAATAATAATAATAATAATAATAATAATAATAATAATAATAATAATAATGATAATAATATAACGTGAACACGTGCAGGATCTGCCATGCTCCGAATTAATAATACATAGATAAGAGACCGAGGATGTTGAGTGTTGTGGGGACAGTTGAGTGTCGCTGAAGAAGAGGGATAATTATCTGGAAGGTGATGAGTTGACAGATGGAAAAATTGAGTTTTTGAGGCACCGAACAACACAAAATTTCCTCATCCCCAATCAGAAATTTTAGAGATCAGAAGTCAGGTGTTCCGTGGCTTCCCTACATGAACTGTTTACTTCCTGACGAGTTGGACGTCTAAAAAAAGACGTTGAAAAGTGCAGGGTGGTATCATCAGCGTAGGAGTGGATAGGACAAGAAATTTGGCTTAGAAGATTATTGACGAATAATAGGAAGGGAATGTCTGACAGGACAGAGTCCTGAGGAACACCTCTGTTAATAGACTTGGGAGAAGAACAGTGACCGTCTACCACAGGAGCAATAGAACGGTCAGAAAGGAAACTTGAGATGAAATTATAGAAAAGAGGATAGAAGCTGTAGGGGAGAAGATTAGAAATCAAAGTTTTGTGCCAGACTCTTTCAATAGCTTTTGATATGTCTGAGGCAACAGCAAATTTTACTAAAACCCCTAAAAAAAGGGTGATCTAGACTCAGTAAGCAAAGCCAGATCATCAGTAGAGCAGCCTCAATGAAACCCATACTGACGATCAGATATAAGGTTGTGAAGTGACAGATGTTCCTGTTGGGGATAAATTGAAAATTTTAGAGAAGCAGAAAATTATATCGCTAGGAAGGTAATTTGAGGAATCAGAACGGTCACCCTTTTAAGGAACAGGCTGAGTGTAGGCAAACTTCCAGCAAGGAAAGGTGGATATTAACAGACAGAGTTGGAAGAGTTTGACCAGGCAAAGTGCAAGCACGGAGGCACAGTTCGGAAAACAACAGGAGGGACGCCATCAGGTCCATAAGCCTTCCGAGGATTAAGGCCAGCGAGGGCATGGAAAACATCACTGCGAAGGATCTTAATGGATAGCATCATGTAGTCAGAGAGTGGAGGAGAGAGAAAAACAAGCCCTGAATCATCCAAGGTAGACATCTTAGCAAAGATTTGAACGAAAAGCTCAGCTTTAGAAATAGATGAGATGGCAGTGGTGCCATCAGGTTAAAATGAAGAAAGCAATGAAGAAATAAAGTTATTGGAGATGATTTTGGTTAGGTGCCAGAAATCACGAGGGGAGTTAAATCTTGAAAGATTTTGATACTTTTATTAATGAACAAGACTGAAAGAGTTTTTGGTTAGTTGGAGAACAGACATGGCATGATTCCGGGCAGAAATATAAAGTGCAAGAGATTCAGGTGATAGAAGGTTCAATCACCTTTTGTGGGCCACCTCTCTAACATGAGAGCAGGTTGTGTTAAACCATGGTTTGGAAGATTTTGTTCTGGAGAAAGAGTGAGGAATGTACGCCTTCATGCCAGACACTGTCACCAGAGACAGGTCTCTGACATGGAAGCAGTAGTCATTCCGAGGAAAATCAGAATAACACCTTCTCAGGTCCCCCTAATTAGAAAAGGCTAAACACCAGAAGCACCTCCGCTTTGGGAAATCCTGAGGAGGGATTGAAGCGACAGGACAAGATACAGATATGAGGTTGTGATTGGAGAAGCCCAACGGAGAAGATAGGGTAAAAGCATAAGCAGAGGGATTAGAGGTAAGGAAAAGGTAAAAAACATGTTGGGCATATCTCCAAGACGGTCAGGAATGCGAGATGGGTGTTTCACCAGTTGGTCTAGGTCGTGGGGGAGCACAAAATTAAAGGTTAGTTCACCAGGATGGTCAGTGAAGGGAGATAAAAGCCAAAAGCTGGTGATGAACATTGAAATCTACAAAGAATGGAGATCTCCGCAAAAGGAAAGAGAGTTAGGATGTGCTCCACTTTGAAAGTTTACTAGTCATATAAACACAAAGCAATGACGATAAAGCACAGACATGCAGCATTATGGAGAGAGAGAGAGAGAGAGAGAGAGAGAGAGAGAGAGAGAGAGAGAGAGAGAGAGAGAGAGAGAGAGAGAGAGAGAGAGAGAGAGAGAGAGAGAGAGAGAGAGAGAGAGAGAGAGAGAGAGAGAGAGAGAGAGAGAGAGACCTACCAGTACCACGTGAAACTTCTCAAACCTGTTAAAAGCCTCACAGGTAGCAGCTATACTCTACCCGGTGGTGCTTGCATATCTCTACAACACCACCACAACAGGAATAATATATATATATATATATATATATATATATATATATATATATATATATATATATATATATATATATATATATATATATATATATATTACCTGCTTCTTAAAGGAATGAACATATGGAAAGGTAAAGACCACAGAATAACCCGGTGACAGACCAATACTGTCAAAGGAACTGATCTATCTTCACCGTGAAAAAAATAAAAATAAATCAATAAATACATAAATAATAATAATAATAATAGTAATAATTATTATCTGAGGATCACGTGTCATCTGCTTAACATTGTCGAGGTGGGTGCTGGCCCTGATAACAGGCGCCTCTAGACATGTCTTCAGTTTACTGTTATTAGAACTCAGTATCATGGTGGAGTGAGGACGGGAGGCGAGTATTTGACTAGAAATAAGAGTACTTAAAATTCGTTTGAATACAAAGACAGACAATAAAACGCTGTTTGTTCGAATACAAATACTTCATGAAAGCATTCGCAAATGTATTCATTAATCTTTCGTTTAGAAATTATCTTTTTTCATGTAATTCGGAAGAACACTAAAGTTATTCACCGAGCGAAGCGAGAGGCTTCTAATTTTGTTAGCGCACCTCTACAGCCCACCGCTTTGCCTGGCCCCTGGAAGGTACAACGATGACTTGGCCAGGAGCACCTTTTGGTGTCCATCGCATATAAAAATTGCGATTTCAGTCTCGAAAACAAACCCTCGAAGGTAACTTTTGACAGCGCATCTTTCTTATTTTATGACATTTCTTTGTCAGACCCACCGTTTTGCATATTTCGACTTAGTGAGCGAGCAAACTGCGCGAATCATATGCCATAATTCACTTCATATACGGCATAGACAGTTTTGGTTGACTGTCACACTCAGCATTGACTGTAGAATCAAGATGTATGGTAAAAACTTAACAAAACAAAAAAGGAAATGGTATTACGATGAGTTGAATTGTGAAGATGTTAAAAAAAAATTTATAACACGTTTTACTTATGCTCACTATTTTCAACAGTTAATCATTGAATGTTGAAATAAATTATTACATTAAGTAAAAAAAACTGTGGTTAGTGATAAAGATACTTTACGAATAAAAGCTTCGAATGGTGATAGCGACAGATAAAGATAAAAGATGCATCACAAACTACGGCATTTCTGAGTTCAGTGCAGTTGTAATATAATAAACCTGTACCAAACACTGCACCACCATAAGGTGTTAAGGTTTCCAAAAGAAACTTTTTTTTTTTTTTTTCAAGGCAATGGAAAGTATGTGATGTTTTCAATACATGGTAGAGGTGAGTGTGAGAAGGTGTACAGAACAGCGACATGCTGCTGTGAATCTGAAGTTCTTGCTCGTGTTGTAAAAATGTATTTCCACAATATTTACAAGCTGCTGTGGAGCCGTCTTTTCTTTCCCATTTGGGAGGGCAAAACATAGAGGGCACCATTAATGACCACTGGAAGTCATCTTGAGTTAAAATTGTTCATAAGTACCTGTGTCAGGCACAGTGCACTTACTGCACAACTATATTTTTTCCTTTCTTCTAAAGGCAAACTTTATGAAGTAGCTTGGTCGTGAGCATGATACACTACTTCAAACTAAGGCATTTAACTTAGCCACGAAGTTCTATGAATTTACAAATTCAATACCATCGTGTGGGTGATAAGCTATTTTAAGAATTGGTAGCACATTTTTTTTTTATAAACTGTTATCTTATTGAATAATTCTTGTGCTATTAACCAGTTTTCACGACTGTACTGTTGTAATACTTTAATACATATCCTTAAGAATGTGTGTGTGTGTGTGTGTGTGTGTGTGTGTGTGTGTGTGTGTGTGTGTGTGTGTGTGTGTGTGTGTGTAACCTCCCCGGGCACTTTATTATATATCCAGAGAACAGCAAAGCAACTGAGAATAGATCCAACAGCGAGGTGCCTCAACCTGCTTTACCCACTTGTCTTCCAAGCTCCTAAGTTTCTCTTGCACGTGCTAATTAAGTTGATATCTGAAGCCGACTCCAGACCTCTACCCGACAGTGTGAGAGTCTGAACGTCCATGCAGGAAACTAAAGTTGTGCTAAGTAATAGTAGCAATAGCTAGACAATTTACCTACATCCAAACAAGAGAGAGAGAGAGAGAGAGTACTTTTGCAGGTATCTCCAGTCACCAAGATATACACTAAACACCAAAACCTTCAATGAAATCAAGAAAAAGAAAATAATAATTAGCCAAACAGTATTGTATAATGAGCACCTGAATGGCGGAGTACCAGCGTGGAACAACCTCACACTTCCCGGGTTCCACCTCCTCCACCAACAGTCGGCCATCCGCTGTCACATTTTCATATAGCCAAAACCTTCCAATCGCACCTTATATCTGCCGGTGTGTGATGAGAAAAAAAACTGACGATCTATTTCTTACCTTTTAAAAGACCATAATAGCATCTATCAAAAAAAATAAAAGTATGTCTACAGATGACAGTTCGTGTACAAGACATGCAAACCTACGTCCACTCATCCAGAAATGTATCTAATCTTGTTAAGTTCCCTATTAAATAGTCACTACCACTGGATTACTGTTTCTCTCTAGTCACACACGAACATGCGCATATTCAAGGGCAGCAAACACGCAAGGTACACTCAAATAATAGCATCTATCAAAAAAAATAAAAGTATGTCTACAGATGACAGTTCGTGTACAAGACATGCAAACCTACGTCCACTCATCCAGAAATGTATCTAATCTTGTTAAGTTCCCTATTAAATAGTCACTACCACTGGATTACTGTTTCTCTCTAGTCACACACGAACATGCGCATATTCAAGGGCAGCAAACACGCAAGGTACACTCAAATACTCCGGAGCAAAGCTGCCTCATCTTGTTTCATTGATCAGCCCACTCTTGCACACTTTCAAACCAAAGCTATTTTTCATTTACCATCGACGATTTTATATTCGAATCAAAATTTAAATGACGTTTGAGAACTTTCGGCCAAAATTCGTTGAGGGCCGTGACGGCCTTGGGCACCGCACGGGGGGAGAAGGTGGCTGTCGGGTCCGGCCTGGGGCCCAAGGCAGAGAACTGGCAGCAGGTCCTTCTTTTCCTTTGCGGCCTCAAGCTTCAGTAGTAGTCGTCCACTTGCAGCGCCTTACACTAGGCAAGGGGTCGCCATAAGCAAGAGATCAATGTCTGCCATTCACCAGATGTTGCCCGGAGGGGGGAGTCCTTATGGGGAGTAAAGGCTCTTTCCATAGAGTCTGGTGGAGGGTGTGTACGGGTCCCTTGATTATGATGACGCCGGGCTGAACAACTCGCCATGAACGAGGGCACGCCGTCCACCATGCACCAGACACTGGCAGTACGAGGGGTCCTTTAGGGGAGAAAAGGGCTCACTTCATGACAGTGGTTGGGGAGTGGTGTGTGGTGGGTCATTGCTCATGGCGACCCGTGTGAGGCGCGGCAAGGATGCATCGTCACTGCCCTCACACCCAGGGACTGGGGTGGACCCTTGGGGAGGAAGGGTTCGTCCTGGTACCTTCGTTATCGTGGAAACTCGCATCGTTATCGTGGAAACTCATTATCGTGGAATCGCATCGTTATCGTGGAAACTCATTATCGTGAAATCGTATCGTTATCGTGAAATCTTATCGTTATCGTGGAAACTCCCATCGTTATCGTGGAATCGCATCGTTATCGTGGAATCGCATCGTTATCGTGGAATCGCATCGTTATCGTGGAAACTTGCATCGTTATCGTGGAATCGCATCGTTATCGTGGAAACTCGCATCGTTATCGTGGAATCGCATCGTTATCGTGGAAACTCATTATCGTGGAATCGTATCGTTATCGTGGAATCGTATCGTTATCGTGGAATCGCATCGTTATCGTGGAATCGTGGAATCGCATCATTATCGTGGAATCGTGGAATCGCATCGTTATCGTGGAATCGCATCGTTATCGTAGAATCGCATCGTAATCGTGGAAACTCGTATCATTATCGTGAAATCGCATCGTTATCGTTGTAACTGGAATCGCATCGTTATCTTCGTCACGCGCATCGTAATCATCGTTATTTATTTATTAATTTGTTTATTTATTTAAAACATCAAATTCGTTATCTTTATTTGGGCTTATATAATATATTTATTATTTCTGGTGGTCTGCGGTGAGAATAACTCTGACGGTCTTGTTCTTGCCTTTCTAGCTCATGTTCCTTCCATTCACTGGTAAATTAGTAAACTTGTTTCAAATTTATTTTTTTATAATAAATGAATACAAATTTCAATCGTTTTCTAAAATAAATGTATATATAAAAATGGTAATTACTTTTAAATAGATGTAAGTAAATGTAAAATGTTTTATCTAAGCCGTAATAGATAAATAAAACAGGTGGATCGCATACCAAAACAGAATTTGACTCTTGTAGATCACGTTGGCTATGTAGATCGCGTGCCAAAGTAGCGCCCCTAAACCTGAGCTGACCTAACGTAGCCTGAGCCAACGCATGTGCAACAGTGATTTGCAAGAGTCATTGTTTAAAGCGTTTATGTCAAGTGTTGCCTTCCACAATTACTTTCCTTTTCTTTACTATTCTTCCCTTTCGGCAGCAACTATATAATGATCGGAGTGAACGGCTGGCACTGTCAAGACTTAACACCAATCTGGAATACCACGCTGTACCATCTCTCTCTCTCTCTCTCTCTCTCTCTCTCTCTCTCTCTCTCTCTCTCTCTCTCTCTCTCTCTCTCTCTCTCTCTCTCTCTAACAGTATGCCACGCTTCACGACCCTGTCACCTTATTCCTTCTACCGTCAAATTTGTTTTTTCTACATGCCTAACTTTTAAATTACCGTCACTTTGCTTCTCGGGATTCAGTGCGAGGCTAAGATGGCATTTGGCAGCGTTTTGTGGAAGTTCCTGAGGTGCCAAGGGTGTTATCATAATAGTATCAGCGGTAGTCTGACAAGGACACTGCACCATCCTGCTTTGATGCACAAACAG
>NC_087169.1:3249616-3269616 GCF_035594125.1 Scylla paramamosain
ACACACTAAAATCTTGTTGGTGCCTCGGCTACACCGTCACGCCAGAAAGACTTGGCCCACGCACCAATCACTCCCAGAGCCAAACACACCAGCTATAACACCACAACCTGGAGGCTGGGAAGATCTACAGACAGCAGAGGGAAGCTGACGGTGACTGGGACTACAGGGCAGAATAATGTGTTGCTACGAGTACTGTTTGCCTCTGGGAGTCAGTAGACTTGCCCTCTTGGCCAGCAATACAGAGGAGGAAACGTTGCACTGAGTTCCCTTGCGTTTATCCAGCTAACGTTCCGCCTGGTGTGTCTGGTACCCTGCCCTCTGTAAGCGTATTCATCCTTATGTCCTACCCGCCGAAGTGACAACCAGTGTGTGATCAGCCTTCAAAGTGGGTAGGTGCTCGTCCGTCCTCTCTCGCCTCGCCTCTCCCGATAGTGATTCTAACTTTCACTGCGACACCCAACCCTTGACAGCACTAAAAACCATTACATTTTTGATAAGCATCGACAAGAAAAAAAATAAATGAAAAGGAAATTAAAATAATAGTTCAGTAGTTTTTAGTCAGTATAATGCTTGGAGGTGGCCGTAGAAACGAGACTGAAGTTGTTGAATTTACACTGCTTAGAGAGACGTAGGTTAAGAGGGGACCCGATAGAAGTCTTTAAGTGGTACAGGTGACATAACAAGGGGGACGCAAACAACATTCTCAGGATCAGTAATCAGAATAGAACGAAAAATAAAAAAATAAGCTTGAAAAACTTAAGTTTAAGAAAAAAGATAGGAAGGAACTGGTTTTCAAATAGAGTGGTGGATGAATGGAACGGCCTCAGTAATTAGGTTGTTAGTGCTGAGTCATGAGAGAGCTTTGAAAGAAGATTAGACAAGTTTAGGTGCAAACAGGCAGGTGTTTCATACAGGGAGTGTCACGTGTAGGCCTGACATGGCGTACTTAGATTGCTTCATACTTTTAGTAGACAATGTCCCTCTTTTAAACTATCTCCTAAATGGGACAGCATCAAAAGAAATACGGTTAGACAGCCTACTGCAAATAATCAAAGAGATAATGACATGCATTCCAGTGCTAACTACATAAATCCTGCAAAGAAATACTCTCATGCACATAATCATGTTTCATCCCACAATCACAGAGTAACACGACGTGTTCACAGAGACACAGGTACCCCACACTACTTCTTAACCCCACCTTCCAACACACAAGTAAATAGAGAGTCATACAGTACAACACGGACATTTAATACCAAAGACATGAGAGTACGGAGAGGCTGCTACAACTGTGGCGAGTTCAACCATCGCCAGGCACAGTGCCGCTTTGACTATAAACTAAGATGTCAGTCTTGTAGACAGCTGGGACATAAGAGTCGCCTGTGCGAATTATACACCACACACTAGGAAACTGGCAATGAAGGTGATGCCGATACTTTTGACCTTATAAAATTAAAGGATTATGTTACTATAGAACATATCAATGCACAAAGCATACTAGGTAACAAGGTAGAGATGGAACTGTTAATGAAGGAAAGAGATCCAGACGTTTTGTGTGTCAGTGAGACATGGCTCCTCCCCGAGACTCCTGATAAGTTCGTTGATTTTGAAAATTATGCTATTTTTAGATGTGACAAAGGACGTGGTGGTGGATCATGCATATTTGTAAAGAATACTTTTACTGTGACTCCTTTCCAGACACATATCGACAAGCCTGTAGGTGTGGAAGATGTATGGTTAACATTACAATGTAGAAAGCTGCCATCTATTGTTATAGGATGTTTATATCGTCATCCGAAGGCACCCACTGATACTTTTGACTACATAGGAGAAGTTTTTAAGCAGTTGCTGTTAACCAAGAAGAATTTTTATGTACTAGGCGATTTTAATGATGACTTTTTATCCTCTAATAGTAATCTTAAGAAAATCTTAGCCAATACCAAACTGTGTCAAGTTATTGATAAAGCTACTAGAACAACTAGTCATTGTGCCACTTTACTTGATATGATTATTACTAACAATCGTGAAACAATTATTTCCTTTGATGTTGAACCTTGTCCAATAGCTGATCACGACTTGATAACCGTCACTGTAAACTTGCGTAAACCCAAACGTGCCCCTGCTGTTACAAAGACTACTCGCTGTATGGCTGACTACTCTCCTGATATTTTTTGTAATATTTTAAGTCAAGAAAGTAATACATTTAGAGAAGTATTTGATACTGATGATGTAGATAAACAAGTGGGCATTTTTACAGACACCTTTCGTTGTTGCTTAAATGCATGTGCTCCATTTAAAACTAGAAAAATCAGAAGACCACACGCACCATGGATGACTGATGACATCAAGTCAGCGATGAGAGAGAGAATTAATACACAAATATTGCAAAAAAAAAGATCGTACCAATGCCACTTTACTAACTAAATATAAAGATCTCAAAACAAAGGTTAAAAGGATGATACATGCAGCGAGGACTGAGTTTCATAATAATGAATTTATTGAGAATAATGGAGACACAGCAGCCACATGGCGAGTAATACACAAATTGGGTTTGAGCAAGTCCATGAACAGTAAGTCTTTACCTATGGCCAGCAAAGTGGATGAACTAAATGAATATTTTGTAAATGTTGGAAAGAAAGCTTTTGAAAAGTCACAACAGGGTATGGGTGAGGACACGAATAATGAATATCTCCAAACTCCAACCATATCGCATAATGTTGAGTTTTTCAGACCGCAGCCCGTGGATGCTGTCACAGTAATCCTTACAATGAAGCAATTAAAGAAAACTAATTCTTGTGGATCAGACGAGATCTCTTTTAGATTTTTAAGAGATGCATTACCTGTCGTGACACCATACCTTACATGTATTATAAACACTTGCATTGTCACAGGTGTTTTCCCCACTGCATGGAAGCATTCTCTCGTTACGCCTCTCTATAAAAGCGGAGCATCTGATGATCCGGGCAATTATCGACCTATTTCATTACTATCAATTCTGTCCAAGATTCTTGAAAAGGTAATAGCCACGCAGTTAACAAACTTCTTGGAGTCAAATAACTTGATTAACTGTACACAACATGGATTTAGACCTAACTTATCAACCATCACGGCTCTAACTAAAGTTACAAATACTATTTACGAAAACATGGACAGTAAGAAGATATCCTTACTTGCTTTGTGTGACTTGTCGAAAGCTTTCGATAGTGTCAGCCACAACATTTTATTGGATAAGATGTACGAAATGGGAATTGACTCATTCTTGTTTAGTCATTATTTAAGCAATAGAACGCAATCAGTTCGTGTTGGAGACAATGTATCCTTAAAGCTGAACGTAAGTTTTGGCGTTCCTCAGGGATCTATTTTAGGCCCTATATTATTTACTATATATGTCAATGACCTCAGCACACAAGTAAAAGACTGCTCCCTAGTGCAATATGCAGACGACACACAAATTATACTTTCAAACTCAGTTGAAAACTTGCCTGATCTCATAAGAAAAACTGAAGAAACTTTAGAAAAAATTAAAAGATACTTTAATAGAAATGGTTTATTACTTAACATGAATAAAACTCAGTGCATGTTCATTGGTAGCAGGAATTTACTTTCTAGAATACCCAATGATACTGTGATACACGCTGGTGACACATGCATCCAACCCTGTGACTCCTTGAAAAATTTGGGTGTATTCTTTGATAAACATATGCTCTTCGACACACACATAACTGAGATGACTAAAAAAGCCTTCGGAGTACTGATGTTCATCAATAGAATAAAAGAGCTTTTTAGCAGTAAGGCCAGAAAAATTGTTATTCAAACACTTGTCCTTAGCGTTATTAACTATGGCATGATGATATGGGGCTCTGCCAATAAAACTCAGCAAAAGAGAGTGCAAAAACTGTATAATTTTTCGGCAAAAGTGGCTGTAGGAGGAAGATCAAGGTATGATCATGCTTCTCCAATACTAGATGAATTAAGATGGCTAAATGTTAACAAAAGGATTCAATATGAACAGTGCATATTTATGTATAATATTATCTATAATAAGTTCCCTAATTGGTTATTCACCATCCCAGCCGTGAGTCAGGTCAGTCAAAGAAGCACGAGGCAACAACACAATTTCCATATACCAAGAACCAACACGAACTACGGCCAAAGATTAATGTCTGTTAAAGGACCACGAGTGTGGAATGCCTTGCCCCCAGATATTAAAATTACGACAAATGCTCAAACATTTAAGACAAGCCTCAAACGTCACATGTTGCACCATGATCTTCCTCTTGGATTTTAATTACAATATAGAATAGATACATAGCTTTTAATTTACTTAGTTTATGTTACTTTTAGAAATTTTAACTGCTTGATAATTCTATTTTATGTGTTATTTTTATATTCTTATTGTTTGTTTTTTTGCTGCCAGTTGTATGACTTGCATCTTATTGGAAGAATTAGTAGGTATGATTTTCTTTTATATGTATATACACTCTTTATGGAAGAACAACCATTGTAATAATGGAAAATGACAATAAATTCAAATTCAAATTCAAATTCAAAATTCCTGCACCAACCCTTGTGTTCTTGTGGTCTTATGTTCTACAGCAACAAAAAATGCCTCAGTGAGTTTAGTAATTAGGGTAAAACGTGCCAAATAACAAGGAAAGAGAGAAACATCCTTTCTTGTTGTCTAGAGTGTATTGTTTACATTATTGTCTTAATTATACCAGTATTATTCATCATTCAGGTGGCGTGCGCTGTGTCGCGAGAGTCTTCCCTTCAGATCGCCGCTCCCTGCTGTGGTTTGACGCTTCCTAACTGTCTATCTTATTCTTTTCTGTCATTTCTGACTGTCATTTCTATTTTTTTATTTTTTTTTTCTTCACCAACCAAAAATTAAACATTTCTTTCATCCATTCAAGTTTTATATCACTAACCGGAAATTTCTCGATTGTGTTTCCTTGTTTTCGTAATCCTGTTGCAGTTTCCACTTCTCTCTCTCTCTCTCTCTCTCTCTCTCTCTCTCTCTCTCTCTCTCTCTCTCTCTCTCTCTCTCTCTCTCTCTCTCTCTCTCTCTCTCTCTCTCTCCTTCCTGTAGGCAAAGCATCGCTCCAGTACGGATTGTTGCAGTGTATTACCTCACCGCTGTGACTGACGGGCTGTTTATACCCTCGGGCAGGGCGCCACCATCACCAGGCGAGGAAAAGAAACCGTACTGGTAATCACAGAGCACAAGATTATTTATTAAGTGCGTGACAGAAACGTGTAAGATGATCCAGTATTTTAGAAGTCACGAGCTAAGGATTCAATACACATTACAAATTTGAACAGAAATACTGCGATGTCATGAAATGCTGGAAAGAAACAGGTAAATATAACAAACATGGAGAACACAGCGCTACAGCAGCAAGCCGGCGGCAACACGTGCAGGCTGCTTCCCCGCTCAAAATGTGACTAAAGCAAAGGCCGGCAGCCTCCAGCCCGCGGCCCAGTGCTGCCGGCGAAGACCAACCCTCAAACCCGCGACCTTCTTTAGTATATTGTATTCCGCTCCACGAAACACGAGGCAGAACAAACTGAAGTACGCTAGACAATATTCACTGGTGGGACAAGTGGGCGGCTGGTGTCTGGTCACCCCGTGCAGCCCGTGGGAAAGTGTCCGCCCCGCCCTGCTTGGCGCCAGCTCCAAGCACTCAGTGGTGTGTGTCGGGCATGGGCAGTTCGCGGCGGCCAGACAGCGCCGAGCCTGAGGCGTTCATTCACCCTCATGCAGACTGATGGCCGGTCATTTAGAACGTGGGGGGAGAGGTGAGGCAGCGTGCGGCCTTGTGTCTCTGTGTCTCCCAGCAGGCACTCCACCACACCAGGTTGTATCGTAAGTAAACAGCATACAGTAAACATAAGCGTCGACAAAACTGCTGGTGTTGTTTTTGCTCATGTCTTCAACGTGGCTTGTGAGGAATTGCAGACCATACCAGTGGCTAAGATACTTTGGTGCTCAGCTCAGTATTCTCAAACATCACGCCGCACCTCCACTACATTCTAAACGCTGTACTTGAAGTTATCCGGGTTTTGAAGGGCGTTTCTATGGTTGTACAGACAGATTAACAGTTTATACGTTATTAAAAGGGGAAACAGTCAGGAGAGCTGGACTAATAATTTCTGTAGCCCTTGAAATTAATGGTGATGAGAAAGCAAAGCCTTAGTTAGTAGCGCGCTAAAGGTACACACACACATCTTGGACTTTGCCGGCGCACCAACCCTGCAGTCAGCGTAGTGCAGACTTACTACAAGACGCAACACTAACGCCCTACTTATCTAGGAAAATTAGGAGCCGCACTTTGGTGACAGTCGCGGCGCACGGTCTGCGAATCGCCTTTACATCCTGACACCGGCGCGGCGCTGGATCTTCCCTGTGTTGTTCCTGACGCAGTGTTGCATGCCGTCGTCTGTTTTACCTTGTCATTGCTGCAGTGTTAACATTCTATCTAAGCATCTGTTACAATTCACTGTTAAGTAATGCAGTACTACCGAGACCCGTCCTTCACCTCAGTGCATAGCGGTTGTAACGAAGCTTGATTAAATCTTTGTTTCAACTCGTTCCTTAATTAAACACAGAACAGCACCAATAGATATTCTCTAGATGCACATCATCATGTAGACGAAATGAAGCCACGACAAGGATGTCACCATCACGACGCCTTGGATTGTGAGAGGAACTGCTGCGCTGCATAAACGAACCCACAGTTTTACGTGTGAGCAGAGCACGGCTCAGCAGACCCACCCAGGCTCAGTATTCATTATCACTTGGCTCTCTCACCACCACTATTTTTCAAGGCCACAAAGACGATCAGCTCAGTTCTCTTCTGCTAATAATGTAGAAATCTTGTCAATCTGTTGCTAGAAACAAAAAAAAAAAAATAAATAAATAAATAAATAAATAAATAAGTAAAACACAGTTGGGTCTCTCATCACGAATGATTTCCAAGGCCACAGAGACGATTATCCGAATTCTGAAGAGTATTTCTCCTGTTAGCAATGTAGAAATGTTTATCTGTCACTGGAACCATAAAAACACCTTTAAGGGAGGCGCTGCCCAGTGCTGCTGGAGGCTACATTCATAGCAATACATTTATCCTGAGGTATGCTTTACTTAATGACTTCAGTAAAAGCAATAAGATCTTTTTTTCTTGTTCATAATAGCTGAAGAAGTTTTTGCAGGAATATTAGTTTTTTTTTCTTTTATGTTTGTAAGAGAAGAAGGTAGAAACGGAAATGGCGGGCCGTTTATTTACTCGATTTCTACGATGTTGGGAAGATTTACTGATGAAACCCAGAGTTATAAACTAGCGGTACAGTTTTCTTTGTATGTCTCACCATTAATGTGCAAAAAAATTTCCAAGATCACCATTTTGTATCCCAAAATTCTTCTTTTATACTCCTTCAATAAATTATATCGGCGATGTTTGTTCAATTAGAAAAAAAAAAAAAAACATACCAGCAAAATGTTTATCATCCATTCGTCTTCCAGCAGTTCTTGTTTTTATTATGTTCAAAACTAATGGAGTCATTTTCCTCAGAAGTACAATAATTGCACTTTCCTGATATGCCCATTTTTGTGTTCACATGTGTGTGTGTGTGTGTGTGTGTGTGTGTGTGTGTGTGTGTGTGTGTGTGTGTGTGTGTGTGTGTGTGTGTGTGTGTGTTGTACTAGAAGTCTCCTGGCTTATGGTCTGTGGGAACTTCCTGCTTCTTCACTTTCTTTTCCCGGGGGCTTCTTCTTTAGCCCTCTTGAGCTTCACGACCTGTCAAAGTGTGCGCAGGTGCACGTGACCCAAGGCGCCCCAGCAGTGACGCGTCTCTGTACCCAAAGTTGTGGTCAAGGATCGTAACTTTTGCAGTGAAGTCCACTCTTTTCTGTCCCTCAAACTTTGTCTTTCTGCATTTTGACCACAACTTGGAGTGCAGGCTTTGGTTTGGCTTTGCATGCGTCCCTTGAGACGGGAGTGAGGGTGAACGCCGGTGGGTGGCCGCGTGAGGTGGCGGCTCACGACGTCACTGACTGACACGTCATGAGTTCTTGTCTTTCTTGTGCTTCGGTCAGATTCCTTGAAGCACTCCTTCCATGCAGCACCTCCTTGAAAGGACGTCCCATGCTGCTAGAGTACAAGAAGCCTTGAAAAGAGCTGGAAAAGTGACTGAAACAGGTAGGCAGCAATGACAGAGCGCAGTGCATGATACCCTTTGAGGAGCGTTCCAGCCACAACACAGCCTGTGACTCGACTTGGCTGTGTCGGCTTGGGCAGGCTCCAGACTTCCTCTTCTAGTACCTTGCCACGTGTATGATGACAATTTTTTTGTATATATATATATATATATATATATATATATATATATATATATATATATATATATATATATATATATATATATATATATATATATATATATATATATATATATATATATATATGGAAAAAAAGATTATAAAAAAAGGTGGCAAAATGAAACCTAAGAACAGTGAATAGAAAACAGTATTTTCTGCAAGTGTGGGGACATCAAAATTGATATTGCAACTTTATTTAATTGACAGGAAAAAATTATCGTAGGGCTGCCAAATTTCCACAAAATGCGTGATGTGTGCTGCAACTTTTTCGGGGTAACTTTTAGAAAAAGGCTGAAAAAGTTGAATTTGACTTTATTTTGGCGGTGTCTCCCCTTAAAAACGCTTAGCTCTCTCATCAAGACTATTTTCAAATTCATAAAGACGCTTTGCCGAATTCTCAAGTGTTTCTCCTGTTAGTTATGTAGAAATGTTGTTAATTTGTCATTATAACTGTAAAACATCCTTATAAACGCCATGTTTTTTACTACTTTCCAAGGCCACAGAGACGATTAACCGGGTTCTCAAGACTGTTCATCCTATTCATAATGTAGAAATGTTGTTAATCTGTCACTACAACCGTAAAAAAACACCCTTAAAAATGCTCTGCTCTCCCACCACGACTGTTTTCCATGGCCATAGAAATGATTAGTCGGGTTGTCAAGAATGTTTTACGTGTTCATAATGCAGAGATCCTGTCAGTCTGTTACTAGAACCGTAGAAAGACACTTACAACTCCGTGAAAATTCATCTAGAGCCTTTTGAAAGTGGATGTGTGGCGCAGAAATATTTCAAAATACTGACTTGATCCACGCAGCCGCAGATTACAGGCCTTTGCTTCCCTACACTGGCACTACACGTAATTCTTGTTCCTGGAGGTTGGGAAGGATTTGTATTTTTGAGGGATCTGAGGAGGAGGAGGAGGAGGAGGAGGAGGAGGAGGAGGAGGAGGATGGAGAACGCTAGGAAATGTAAATACTTATTTGGATTAGGTGTCTCCTGTTCCTTGTTAATGTATCTCTGTCCCTCGACCAGAATATTCAGTTTTCCAGCGTGCCTCCACTTAGCTACACCTGTGCCTTGTTAGCCTTGCAACTGTTAGACAGTTTGAGAGTTTGCACTGCTACAAATGGTTATGTAATTTAAGATTTATAAATAAATCAATCTAGTAACTTCCTACTTCTTCTTTACTGCGTCCATGCAAACAACTTTCAACTTTTCTACGGTAAGACAAATGGAGAATTTCATTGCTACAAATATTTACGTAACCGAAAAATAATAAGTAAATAAGATAACCTCCTCTTCCCTCTCCATTACCGCGTCCATGCAAACAATTCTCACGGTGCTGTCAGTGATAGCAAACCCTTCCTCTTAACAGAGGAAGGGTTAACGGAACCTTATCGTCACTTTTCCTTTTCCATACATGAGAGAGAAAGAGACAAGGAAGGAAGCGCTCAGAGAAAATAAAACCCATTAACTGTATCCCCCCACACACACAAAAGAGGGGAAAAAGAATGAAAAGAAAGAAAGAATCGTTGTTGTCTTAAGTCGTAGTTGGAAGGAAAGCAGGAGGCGTGAAACAAGGGCCAGGGAAAGACCTCAATCACTGTAACCACCACAGAGGGAAAGAAAGAAACAACACGATAACGACGGGTGTGATTGTCACTGTGAACTGCCATTGTGGGAGGTCATGGCTGGAAGAGAAGCAGGGCAGAAAAGACAAGAACCAGGAAATAGAAAGGCGTATTAGGACTGGCATCTCAGTGTTTCTTTTTTTTTTTTTTTTTTTATTTGATTTTTTGTTGCCTCTGGCTAGTGTCCCTCCTACATAAAAAAAAAATAAAATAAATACTTGCATTCCCAATAAATAAATATATAAGAAGATCAATAAATGAATGAAAGAAAGAACAGCAGAAAGACGAGTGCTGTTTGTCACTGAGAATCAATGTCATCAGAGGTCGTGGCTGGCAGGGAAGCACGAGATGGAGGCAACAAACAGGAAAACACCACATTAATTGTATCGTATCAAAAAAAAAAAAAAAAAAAACAATAAAAAAGAAAAATAACGAATGGAGTTTTGTCAGTAAGAATCATTGTTTTCAGAGGTCGTGGCTGGCGGGAAAGCAGGAAATGGAGGCAAGAATCAGGAAAACAGCCCAGTAATTGTATCTTATCAAAAAATCAATATAAAGAAAGAGGGAACAACGGGAAGACAACAAATGGAGTTTTGCCATAAAGAGTAACTGTTTTCTGAGGTCGTGGCTGGCAGGGAAGCAGATGTAGACATAGCAAACAGGAAAAATAGTAAATGATAAAACTGTATTCCCCTAAAACACAAAATATAATGAATAATAAATGACAGGAAGAAAGAATAAAAGAAAGAGAACGAGTGCGGTGTGTTACTGAGAGTCGCTGTTGCCGGAGGTCGTGGCTGTAAGGAAGCGGGGGGTGAGACAAGACCATTGCTTCCTCGCGTCTCCTCCACGCCAGTCACTGGTGGAGACCTACCACTTGTGAACAAGACCAAACAAGACCAGGTGAAAATATAAAGATTTATCCAACAATTATGATGAATTTTTTTTTTTTTTACGTGTGTGTGTGTGTGTGTGTGTGTGTGTGTGTGTGTGTGCTATACAGTGTCTCGCACTAGTGGAATCACTCACTCCACGCTACAAGAGGCCAGAATTAATAGAGATGTAAACAATTAAATATATGAGCTGCTGTTTCCTCTAAGCAAAGTTTGGCGCGAAGTACGAGCAGTTTTTTTTTATTTTTATCATCAACATAATTTCATAAGAAAAAAAATAATGTATGTAAAAGAGAACACCAAAACCAATTTTGGTTTTGAAAGAGCCTGACATTTTCGCTTTTTTACTTTATTCTATCCTGTTTTGCTTTTTTTTCCTGTGTTTCTTAGTTTTCTTATTTGATATTTTTCTCTCTTTCCTTCCTCTTTTTTTTCTTTTGTCATGGAGGGAGAGGGACGATGGCGAGAGAAGGAGGGAAGATGAAGGACGATGAACACGTAAGAGGGAAAGGACGAGAAAATTAAGAACGAGGGGAAGAGGAAGGCCAATGAGGAAGAGAGGGAAGACGATGATGATGATGATGATGATGATGATGATGATGATGAGGATGATAAGGAGGAGGAGGAGGAGGAGGAGGAGGAGGAGGAGGAGGAGGAGGAGGAGGAGGAGGAGGAGGAGGAGGAAAATAGAGGGGAGGCAAACATGAAGATGATGATGATGGTGGAGATATAAAAAAGGAGAAGTACAACAACAACAACAACAACAACAACAACAACAACAACAACAACAACAACAACAACAAGGACGAAGATAAAAACAACAGGATTGAGAGCTCAAGAAGATATTGTTGTTGTTGTTGTTGTTGTTGTTGTTGTTGTTCTTCTTCTTCTTGAGGTAGTCGCTGACTGGATAACACCTGGAGGCACAAATCGTGGAGGAAGGTGGAAGAATACGTCCCAGTGCCACTGGTAGCAGGTCGATTGGCCTCTGTGCTGATGTAACCCAAGTCGATGCGCGTCTATACCAAGTCTTTGCGCCCTGACTCTCTCTCTCTCTCTCTCTCTCTCTCTCTCTCTCTCTCTCTCTCTCTCTCTCTCTCTCTCTCTCTCTCTCTCTCTCTCTCTCTCTCTCTCTGAGGGCTGCAAGGTAATAGTCATCATGATATACCACCAAAAACAGAGAGTAGTGGAGGAAGCAGGCCACATGAAACAAGCCACGTGATGTAGTCGTGCCATGAAGGACTGGTGGGCAGCGAGAAGGTGGTGAGTGCAACAGTAAACTCTCTGTCACTCCTGGGCTATATAATTACTCTGTAGCGACACCTGTCACCTCCTGCATGGCGAAGCTTTTTGTTCACTACTTACTGATATCCATGTTAATGATAACTATGGGGAAACGTGTGTGTGTGTGTGTGTGTGTGTGTGTGTGTGTGTGTGTGTGTGTGTGTGTGTGTGTGTGTGTGTGTGTGTGAATCCCTGTTTGTCTGTCTACCTACTAAATGATTGATAATAATTGTTAATAACAATAATAACAATAATAATAATAATAATGATAATAACAATAATAATAATAATAATAATAATAATAATAATACACGCTTTAAGCTGTGGGGCAACTTAAAGGACCTTCACCCAGCGGCAGGAGGGGAGGAGGGGGGGGTTCTTTAAAGCCTAATGTGGTTAGAGAGGCTGGATTATTTAAAAAAAAAAAGAAAGATTGCCCTAGTCCTCTTTAAAGCCTAATTTGGTTAGAGAGATTGAATTACAAAAAAAATGCCTTAGTCCTCTTTAAAGGCTAATTTGGTTAAAAAGGATGAATTATTACGAAAAAAAAAATTGCCTTAGTCCTCTTTAAAGGCTAATTTGGTTAAAGAGGCTGAATTATTGCAAAAAAAAAGATTGCCTAAGTTCTTTTTAATGGGTAATTTGGTTAGCGAGTCTGGGTTATGTTGGTTGTGTTGGTAAATAAAAAAAAAACTGAAATAAAATAAAATCAAACCCTACAAAAATAATTGTGCAATGAAAATATGTAACTTTTGTTGAGAGAAGCAGAAGTGTTTGACGTAATGGAGGCTGTTCTGATGCAATGCTCTTCATCAAACTTTTATTACAAGTTTGAATGCAATTCATTCATGAAAGCTGAGGTGTTGTGACACCAATTTTGCCTAACTATCTTTCAGTCCCAGCCTACCCATAAATACACATTTATTTATCCATCTATCTATCTAGCTTTCCCTTTTATCTATCTATCTATCTATCTATCTATCTATCTATCTATATATCTATCTATATATATATATATATATATATATATATATATATATATATATATATATATATATATATATATATATATATATATATATATATATATATATATATATGGGTGGAGTGTGATGGAGTGAGGACTATACACCCACTCCACAACATGCAATGCCTGAGGATGCCTTCCGTGAAGGTGAAACGTTGTAAGTAATAAAGTGAAGAAAAGAAAGAACTTTGAATGTTTATCCTTTTCACCTCTAATATATATATATATATATATATATATATATATATATATATATATATATATATATATATATATATATATATATATATATATATATATATATATATATATATATATATATATATATATATATATATATATATATATTTACCACCCAATTAAATCCTCACAACGCCAACCAATCACTGTCCATCATCCACCACGCCAGCCAATCACAGGCGCCACTCCAAGCAGCCGTGGGGCGCTAACTCCAACCTCCTGTTGTGTTGCTTTGTGGGGCCCAGTTCCTGCTAAACCTAACCCTGCCGTACCTGCTGCCGAAAGAGAGACACTGTGTGACTCTTTGGCATGACCGGGACTCAGACGGTGACAACAGTTAGTGGAGAGAAACAGACAGTGGCAACAATCAGTGCAGAGAAACACGCAAACTCATCAAAACGAGGAGCAATGAACAAGACCAAGCCAGACAAGTGCAACAAGGCGCCCAGGAAGGCTGGATGCTGCGCCTTCATCCACGCCTTCCTGCGGCTGTTCACACGCAAGAAGCGTGGCCAAGAAAAGCCTGCTATGGTACACACTTCCCTGGAAGAGGCTCTGCCTGTGCTGACTCATCTCGGAGAGTCTGCGCTGCACCACACTGTTATGGAAGAACATGTAATGGAAGAACATCTTAAAGAAGAACATCTTATGGAAGAACATCTTCAAGAAAAACATCTTATGGAAGAACATCTTAAGGAAGAAACTGTTATGGAAGAACATCTTAAGGAAGAACATCTTAAGGAAGAAACTGTTATGGAAGAACATCTTAAGGAAGAAACTGTTATGGAAGGACATCTTAAGGAAGAACATCTTAAGGAAGAAACTGTTATGGAAGAACATGTTAAGAAAGAACATTTTAAGGAAGAACATGTTAAGGAAGAACACGTTATGGAAAAATTTATGGTGCAAGAATCTACTGCTAAAGAAGAAACTATTGTGAAGGAATCTGTTATGCAGGGACCTGATGTAGAACATCTCATGAAAGAACATGAGGTCAAAGAACATCTACTTGAAGAACAAGAGGTCGAACAACATCTGATGGAAGAACAAAAGGTCAAAGATCATATGATGGAAGAACAAAAGGTCGAAGGACATGTGATGAAAGAACTAAAGGTCAAAGAGCCTCTGATGGAAGAACAAGAGGTCAAAGAACATGTGATGGAGGAGCAGGAGATCGAAGAGCATTTGATGGAAGAGGCTGTGCTGGAAGAGGCTGTGAAGGAACAGCCTGTGGGGGACAAGAGCATGGCGGCCCAGCCTGCAGTGGAAGAGCCTGACGACAGCGACTCTGATTTCGACGACGATGTCGCTGACGACTCAGGCTCCAAGCAGTCGTCTTGGGAAGAGTGTCCGCGGCTTGCATGGCAGGGCAAGGCCTCCCTAGGCAAGGCCGAGAACAACAGCATGATGGCTACCGCCCCGCCCTCCGCCGCGCCCTCCACCACACACGAGCTGCTGCCGTGGCCGCAAGGCGCCGCTCGCACCTTCCATAGCTCCGCTGTCGACCCTCCCACTACCTTGGTCATGGGCACCAACAAGCACGAGACGGACCACCTCCTGACGCAGGCCACGGACCGCGTCGTCTTCTTCCACATGGATGACCTGCCCTCAGCCCACGTGTACCTGCAGCTGGAGCCCAAGGCTGTCAAGACCTGGGCTCAGGAAGTGGATGAGGCGGAGGAGAAAGGCCTGGACGTGTTCGCCCCACAGACCAGCTGCCTTCCCTACAGTCTGATACTTCACTGCGAGACAGGCGCCTCAGCAGAAAATGAGGCAGCTGCAGCTGCAGCCACTGAGATCAAGATGAGTACCACTCAGAAGCGCAGAGCCCACCGCAGGGTCTTAGCTGAAGCTCTTAAAGCTTCTGCAGAAAGCGAGGCTGCCGCGAAGCCAGAAGAAACTCGCGTGTCATCAGAAAATAAGGCTGCTGCAGCTGCAGCCACTGAGATTAAGTTGAGCGCCTCCCAGAAGCGAAGGACCCGTCGCAAGGCCTTAGCTGAAGCTCTTAAAGCTTCAGCAGAAGGCGAGGCTGCCGCGAAACCCGAAGTAACTCGCGCAGCAGCAGAAAATGAGGCATCAGCCGCAAGGATGAAGAGTGTTGCTCGGCCGCCGTGTGCAGAGAAAACCTCCCGCGCTGATTGCACCAAGGGGAGTCGCACACCCGACAGGACGCCCATTTGGGCCTCACCCTCAGCGCGGGCGTCTGAGAACGACGGGGGTCCCTTGGTGACTGAAGCTACTGCTACCCCGGCGACTCATGGCGGGACGAGCGCTACGAGGGCCGTCTGGCCCTCGCCCTCCGTGCGGATGTTTGGGAGCGACGGGCGTCCCTTCGTAACCACGTGGGAGGAGGCTGCTTACGGCGCCTTCCACGCCCGCCGGCATTATTGAGGCCTGTGTCCACGAGGGCGGGGCTAGAAATGAACGTTTGATTGAGAGAGAGAGAGAGAGAGAGAGAGAGAGAGAGAGAGAGAGAGAGAGAGAGAGAGAGAGAGAGAGAGAGAGAGAGAGAGAGAGAGAGAGAGAGAGAGAGTTTTTTTTTATTTGAACAAAAATTTACATCAGGCTTAAAACAACACGTTTTTTTATGCTGTTATTTGGAAAGCCTATACTTAAATGTAAAGAAAAAGATATATACAAAAAGCAAACTCATCCTACTATATATATATATATATATATATATATATATATATATATATATATATATATATATATATATATATATATATATATATATATATATATATACTCGTATATATATATATATATATATATATATATATATATATATATATATATATATATATATATATATATATATATATATATATATATATATATATATATATATATATATATATATATATATATATATATATATATATATACACAGCACTAGTTTGGGAGGTTGTGTTTTATGTCACCTGTGTGCAGCCACTTTCACGTGCTGGAGTGTCATAGCCACGAGTGATACACAGACAATGACACTCCAGCAAGTGAAAGTGGCTGCACACAGGTGGCATAAAACACAACCTCCCACACTAGTGTTGTGTTAATCATGTGTATATATACTCGTATATATATATATATATATATATATATATATATATATATATATATATATATATATATATATATATATATATATATATATATATATATATATATATATATATATATATATATATATATATATATATATATATATATATATATATATGTATAGTAGGATGAGTTCGCTTTTTGTACATATTTTTTTTCTTTACATTTTCAAATAACAGCATAAAAAACGTGTTGTTTTAAGACTGATGTAAATTTTTGTTCAAATAAAAAAAAGAGAGAGAGAGAGAGAGAGAGAGAGAGAGAGGAGAGAGAGAGAGAGAGAGAGAGAGAGAGAGAGAGAGAGAGAGAGAGAGAGAGATTGAGAGAGAGAGAGAGAGAGAGAGAGAGAGAGAGAGAGAGAGAGAGAGAGAGAGAGAGAGAGAGAGAGAGAGAGAGAGAATGAGAGAGAGAGAGAATGAGAGAGAGAGAGAATGAGAGAGAGAGAATGAGAGAGAGAGAGAGAGAGAGAGAGAGAGAGAGAGAGAGAGAGAGAGAGAGAGAGAGAGAGAGAGAGAGAGAGAGAGAGAGAGAGAGAGAGAGAGAGAGAGAGAGAGAGAGAGAGAGAGAGAGAGAGAGAGAGAGAGAGAGAGAGAGAGAGCTGCTGGTGCAGGGCTGCCGCCTTCTGGTGGAGCGCATGTTTGACGTGCAGGTGGCACCCCCAGCAATGGGTGAGGCCGAGGGGCGCGGCACTGTGACATCGGTGCCTTGAGGACGTGGCTGACGCTCTCGCGGAGCTGAAGAAGCTGTTGTATCCAGACACTTAGAAGGACGCGGCTCGCGACAACAAGGGAGGCCGCAGGAAGCGTGGCAAAGGCAACAAGGGCGGCAAGAGTAACAAGAGTGATAAAGGTGATAAAGGCGGCAACAATGGAAAAGATGCCAACATTCACAACAACAACAAGAACAACAATGACAACAATGACAACAACAACAATGACAATGACAACAACAACAACAACAATGACAACAACAACAACAACAACAACAACAACAATGACAACAACAACAACAACGACAACAACAACAACAATGACAACAACAATAACTATGACAACAACAACAACAATGACAACAACATCAACGACAACAACAACAACAATGACAACAACAATAACTATGACAACAACAACAACAATAATGACAACAACAACAATGACAACAACAGCAACAGCAATGACAACAACAACAACAATGACAACAACAACAATGACAACAACAATAACTATGACAACAACAATGATAACAATGACAACAACATGACAACAACAACAACAACAACAATGACAACAATGACAACAACAACAACAACAATGACAACAACAACAACAACAACAACAACAACAACAATGGCAACAAGAACAACAATGACAACAACAATGATAACAACAACAAGAACAACAATGACAAGAACGGCAATAATGGCAAGGATGGCAAGGATGGCAGGGTCATCAAGGCCAAGGCAAGGGACACAAGACCAAGCAAAAGAGGAAGCAGTGAGCGCCTCCACCCGCCACGCCTCGCCGTGAGCAGTGAGGGCAATGAGGTGGAGCCGCTGGTGAGCCACGCCAGCCTGGGTCGTCCTCTCACCGCGGCGGGGGCACTCAGCAAATAAAGGAAAGAAAAAAAACAATACAAAACTTTAAAAAAAACAGTAAACAAGGAAAGAATAAAAACAAAGGAAAGAAGTGTGCGTCAATAAGAGAAGAAAATATACAAAACATCAAAAACAAAGAATGAAATAAGTAAAAGAAACAAAATGTGCCAATAAGTGAAAAAAAGTGCAAAACTCTGAAAAAAAAAAATGAAAGATAGACAAAAATAATAAACTTAAAAAAGAAAAAAAAATAAGTGTGAATAAATAAAAAAAAAAAAAAAAAAAAAAAAAAAAATATATATATATATATATATATATATATATATATATATATATATATATATATACAAAACACCCAAAACAGAAAAAAAGAGTAAAATGAAAACCAAGGGAAATACAAAACACCAAAAAGAAAACAACACAACAAAAAACAAAACAAAAGGAAAAAAAAGTGTCAACAAGTGAACACAACAAACAATGATAAACACCAAAAAACACTTCAGTAAAATAAATAAATAAAAAAGTAAATAAATAAGAAAAATGAAAATCTAAAAAGAAAAAAGAAAAAAAGTCAAACAAAAAAGACAAGAACAGTAAAAACAAAGAAAAAAAGTAAAATAATAAAAATAAAAAATAATAAAATACAATAAAATGTAAAAAAAATAAAGGGACATAAAAAATCTAATTAAAAAACAAGAATAAAATAAAGAAAAAGAAAAAATATATACATAAAAAAAAAGTAAAAAAACAATAAAACCAAAATAAGAAAAAAATAAATAAAAATATAAAAAGAAAAAAAATAATGACAAGTCAACAAGTAAAGACAAACAGAAAAAAAAAACAAGAATAAGATAAAAAAAAAAATACGAAACATGAAAAACTGAAAAAAAGAAACAAAAATGTCTGTCAATGAATTAAAAAAACAAAACAAAAAATAAATAAATAAAAAATAAATAAATAAATAAATAAATAAAAACAAGAAGTGTCACAAAATGAAGGAGTTGACAGTCAAAGCAGCAAGACCAAGTGAACACCGCGAAGCACCGGAACGTTTACAAACACGTGACTCGGAGGAGGATTGGTCAAGTTCACAATGTACATAAAATCACAAATAAAATAAAAAAAAATGTCATCGTTTTGTATACAGTTTGCTGGAGTAATAGAATGAGAAAGGAAGATTGATCAAGCTTCACTTTGTTGGATCACCTGTAATGAGTGTACGTGTGTGTGTGTGTGTGTGTGTGTGTGTGTGTGTGTGTGTGTGTGTGTGTGTGTGTGTGTGTGTGTGTGTGTGTGTGTGTGTGTGTGTGTGTGTGTGTGTGTGTCAGTTGTCACTGCACACATCACGGTGATGTTTGTGTTGTGGGCTCTGGTTTGCATTGCAGAACTAACAAGTCAGTCCTTGGCGTTGTGTGTCAAAGACTGAGTGCTCTCTTGTCAATTCATTGCGCAAACTAAAAGTCCCAGTCACACTTAACTTTTCCCTGTAATGCTTGTCTTGTAAATCATTTCATTGTTGTCTTAGTGATTCTCAAGGTAAATACACTGAAAGTGTCAAATACTTTTCGATTATCCCTGCAATGTTCGCGTTTTTTTCTTCTTCACACACTTGAGGAAGATCAAGGGCAAAACACTCTTGATGAAGATCAAGGGCAAAACCTGACGGTGGACAAAAATACCCGGTAATTATCTGCATAGACCTCCTCTCCCACACAGTGATCTGTGTTACCCTTCACACAATCACACTTATCCTAGCCATCGTTTTCCTAAGTGTCAATTCTTGTTGTTACACCAAGAGTCTTACCGAGAGAGAATGTGAAGAAAGGTGTGAGTTTTGTGTCAAAGAGGGGAA
>NC_087169.1:3272116-3277116 GCF_035594125.1 Scylla paramamosain
AGAGAGAGAGAGAGAGAGAGAGAGAGAGAGAGAGAGAGAGAGAGAGAGAGAGAGAGAGAGAGAGAGAGAGAGAGAGAGAGAGAGAGAGAGAGAGAGAGAGAGAGAGAGAGAGAGAGAGAGAATAATGCCCTTTATCATTTATTCATTACGTGTGGCAGCAAAGGATTTTGTTTGAGGGCAAGGAACATCAACACACCCATTTTAACTAAGGCTATGAAGGAACACTACTGAAAACTGCACTAAAGGGAAGATGCTAAGAAATTTTTCCTTACAAATATTACTAATACAGAAGACGCTTGAGGTTAATTACAGAATACCAGTAAAAGGTGTTACGCAAATTATTGAAATAAAAATTAAAAACAGTAGGAAGTACTTCATGTCTCAAGAAATTATAATATTAAGCACATGTAAGTTTATTGTTGTTTTCAGTGTAAGGAATATATATATATATATATATATATATATATATATATATATATATATATATATATATATATATATATATATATATATATATATATATATATATATATATATATATATATATATATATATATATATATATATATACAATTCTAGATGCCAGTACTATTACATAATATTATAGTTAAAGAAACTTCGTCTGTTTTTCGTGTACAGAATAAATTTTAGTCATTCTCCTCTGTACTGATTCTAATAGACCTATATCTTTCCTGTAATGTGGGGACCAGAACTGCACAGCGTAGTCTAGATGAGGTCTGACCAGCGCCAAGTATAACTTTAATATTACTTCAGGCCTTCTACTTTTAATACTAACTAAAAATTAATCCTAATACCCTATTTGCCTTGTTTCTGGCCTCTATGCATTGTTTTCCTAGACGGAGTTCAGAGCTAACTATAACTCCTAAATTTTTCTCGTACCCTGTACTTACCAGAGTTTCGTTGTTTAAAAGTATGTGCACCTCCCCGGCGGGGAATCGAACCCCGGTCTCCCGCGTGACAGGCGGGGATACTAACCACTATACTACCGACGAATTTTAATTTTGGATAATTGGGATTCGAACCCAGGACTCCTTGGTTATGAGCCGTGCGTGCTAACCGCTACACTACGCGGTGTGTAAAAAAAATCGGTTCTTAGGAACCTGCAGATAGGTATCCGGAGGCGTAACGTCCTGTAACTTCTTAGAAACCTGGTAACAATTAAGTGGAGCCATGACATCCTGCAAACAAAAACAAAGGTCGGACAGAAACTTGATGATATGTAAAGACGGCAACTCAGGACGAGACCAAAGCCTATCAAGAGTCTCCGCCTCTTTAAGAAACAAAGGAGACTGACAGGTCGACGAGCGCCGTCATAAAAGAAAATATAAGAAGAAAGAGAGAGTGAAAGGTCATGATGTAAGCCGCAGTATGAAGAGAAACGATAAAGGCTTCTAGAAAACAAAGAACGGTTGACAGATGACACGTGACTGAGGCAAGAATGATGTGAGAACCAGACACCCATCGTTCACTTGTTTGAACATAGGCGTTGGCTGCATACGAGTGTTTAGTGTTTGTCATTCTCTCTTAGGACTGTGCAGTTATTGCCGGGTCGCCCTGGAGTGCACAGGCTCGCGGCACACACGAGTGGAGGAAGTTGTGGAAAAGAAGGCTAACTTAGAGGCTGATGATGATGATGATGTGGATTCAGGACAGCAAATTCATTAGTCTGAGATGAGAGTCGTGTCCTCTTACCTTCTGATAATGATGCAACCGAAAATATATCGGTTAGTTTATAAGATCAAACGTTACCTTATCTTTAGGGCACAAGTAAAAGAAGGAAAGATAGTAAGAAGAAGAAGAAGAAGAAGAAGAAGAAGAAGAAGAAGAAGAAGAAGAAGAAGAAGAAGAAGAAGAAGAAGAAGAAGAAGAAGAAGAAGAAGAAGAAGAAGAAGAAGAAGAAGAAGAAGAAGAAGAAGAAGAAGAAGAAGAAGAAGAAGGAGAAGAAGAAGAAGAAGAAGAAGAAGAAGAAGAAGAAGAAGAAGACTTGCGTTAATGCAAATGTCCTCATTAAATTGTGAATATATCAATAATTTATTTGTGCCTCCTTATCTTATCAAGGTTTATTGTTTATCGAAAAATCATCATGTCACTGTTTATAAAGATGCTTACAACCCTCCCAAATGCCTTCTACATGACCTTTCATGACCTCGCTGCGCCCATAACTACAACCTCAATGTCCCTCTTCACGGTGCCTCCTTCCTCCTTGCATTCTGAAGATCAAGATTACTGTAAACTATGGATGCACGAGGTGTTTATGATTCTCCAGTGTGATTATGTATCAAATTTCACACTTCTTCCCTGCCACTAGATTTCTTTGAATTGGTCCGGTCCCAAAAGATTTCCCTAGCTATGTCATATGACAGCTTTAGGCTTCTCTCTTTGAACGCCTCTTGCTTCATTACCAGGGATTTTTCCCGTTCAACTCAGATTCTGTGTCTTTCCTCTCCTCATAACATGTCCTAAATAACGCATTCGTCTTCCTTTCTTATTTACAACAATTCACTTCTCAGCTTTGGCTTTCCTCTCCCTTCACTGACCATCCTGGTGAACTAGCCTACAACTTTGCTATCCTCCATGACCTAGAGCAATTGGTGCAACACCCTACTCGTATTCCTGACCGTCTTGGAGATACGCCCAACATTCTTGACCTTTTCCTGACCTCTAATCCTTCTGCTTATGCTGTCACCCTTTCTTCTCCGTTGGGCTCCTCCGATCACAATCTCATATCTTTATCTTGTCCTATCACTCCAATCCCTCCTCAGGATCCCCCTAAGCGAAGGTGCCTCTGGCGTTTTGCCTCTGCTAGTTGGGGGGGACCTGAGGCGGTATTTGCTGATTTTCCTTGGAATGGCTACTGCTTCCGTGTCAGAGACCCGTCTTTGTGTGCTGAGCACATAACAGAGGTGATAGTGTCTGGCATGGAGGCGTACATTCCTCACTCTTTTTCTCGTCCTAAACCTTCTAAACCTTGGTTTAACACAGCTTTTTCTCGTGCTATACATGATAGAGAGGTGGCCCACAAAAGGTACTTAAGCCTTCCTTCACCAGAATCTCATGCACTTTATATTTCTGCCCGGAACCATGCCAAGTCTGTTCTCCAACTAGCCAAAAACTCCTTCATTAACAGAAAATGTCAAAACCTTTCAAGATCTAACTCCCCTCGTGATTTCTGGCATCTAGCCAAAAATATCTCCAATAACTTTGCTTCTTCTTCTTTCCCTCCTCTACTTCAACCAGATGGCACCACTGCTATCACATCTATTTCTAAAGCTGAACTCTTTGCTCAAACCTTTGCTAAAAACTCTACCTTGGACGATTCTGGGCTTGTTCCTCCCTCTCCTCCACCCTCTGACTACTTCATGCCTCGTATTAAAATTCTTCGTAATGATGTTTTCCATGCCCTCGCTGGCCTAAACCCTCAGAAGGCTTATGGACCTGATGGGGTCCCTCCTATTGTTCTCCGAAACTGTGCCTCCGTGCTTGCACCTTGCCTAGTCAAACTCTTTCAGCTCTGTCTGTCAACATCTACCTTTCCTTCTTGCTGGAAGTTTGCCTACATTCAACCTGTTCCTAAAAAGGGTGACCGCTCTAATCCCTCAAACTACCGTCCTATTGCTTTAATTTCCTGCTTATCTAAAGTTTTTGAATCTATCCTCAACAGGAAGATTCTTAAACATCTATCACTTCACAACCTTCTATCTGATCGCCAGTATGGGTTCCGTCAAGGCCGCTCTACTGGTGATCTTCTGGCTTTCCTTACTGAGTCTTGGTCATCCTCTTTTAGAGACTTTGGTGAAACTTTTGCTGTTGCCTTGGACATATCAAAAGCCTTTGATAGAGTCTGGCACAAAGCTTTGATTTCCAAACTACCCTCCTACGGTTTCTATCCTTCTCTCTGTAACTTCATCTCAAGTTTCCTTTCTGACCGTTCTATTGCTGCTGTGGTAGACGGTCACTGTTCTTCTCCCTAAATCTATTAACAGTGGTGTTCCTCAGGGTTCTGTCCTGTCACCCACTCTCTTCTTATTATTCATTAATGATCTTCTAAACCAAACTTCTTGTCCTATCCACTCCTATGCTGATGATACCACCCTGCACTTTTCCACGTCTTTTCATAGACGTCCAACCCTTCAGGAGGTAAACATATCACGCAGGGAAGCCACAGAACGCCTGACTTCTGATCTTTCTAAAATTTCTGATTGGGGCAGAGCAAACTTGGTATTGTTCAATGCCTCAAAAAACTCAATTCCTCCATCTATCAACTCGACACAATCTTCCAGACAACTATCCCCTCTTCTTCAATGACACTCAACTGTCCCCCTCTTCTACACTGAACATCCTCGGTCTGTCCTTTACTTATAATCTGAACTGGAAACTTCACATCTCATCTCTAGCTAAAACAGCTTCTATGAAGTTAGGTGTTCTGAGACGTCTCCGCCAGTTTTTCTCACCCCCCAGCTGCTAACTCTGTACAAGGGCCTTATCCATCCATGTATGGAGTATGCTTCACATGTCTGGGGGGGTTCCACTCATACTGCTGTTCTAGACAGGGTGGAATCAAAAGCTTTTCGTCTCATCAACTCCTCTCCTCTAACTGACTGTCTTCAGCCTCTCTCTCACCGCCGCAATGTTGCATCTCTAGCTGTCTTCTACCGCTATTTTCATGCTAACTGCTCTTCTGATCTTGCTAACTGCATGCCTCCCCTCCTTCCGCGGCCTCGCTGCACAAGACTTTCTTCTTCTCTCACTCCTATTCTGTCCACCTCTCTAACGCAAGAGTTAACCAGTATTCTCAATCATTCATCCCTTTCTCTGGTAAACTCTGGAACTCCTGCCTGCTTCTGTATTTCCACCTTCCTATGACTTGAATTCCTTCAAGAGGGAGGTTTCAAGACACTTATCCACCAATTTTTGACCACTGCTTTGACCCTTTTAAGGGACTGGCATTTCAGTGGGCATTTTTTTTTTATTAGATTTTT
>NC_087169.1:3292116-3334616 GCF_035594125.1 Scylla paramamosain
ACACAGTGGATGAAAAGGTCATGGCTGTACAGAAGTTTCCTCAGCCTAAATCGGTGGAGAATGTCAGATCTTTCCTAGGCCTTGCGGGATATTACCGTCCTTTCATCAAGAATTTTGCGGCGATTGCATCTCCACTTACTAAACTCCTTAAAAAGGATGTTGCTTTCCATTGGGAGGCTGCTCATGAACAAAGTTTCAATGAATTAAAATCACTATTAACAAATGCACCTGTACTTACTTTCCCAGAGCATTCAGAGCCGTTCATTATTTGCACGGATGCTTCTTCTCTAGGACTGGGAGCAGTACTGATGCAGAAAGATGCCAGAGGAAAAAAACTATGTAATAGCATATGCAAGTCGTGTGCTTAATTCAGCGGAGTCCAATTACTCTGTCACTCATCAAGAAACACTTGCCGTAGTTTGGGCTTTAAAACATTTTAAGGACATTATCCTTGGATACCCAATTACAGTCTACACGGATCATGCACCCCTAATTGAACTGTTCAAAGGGAACAAATTAACCGAACGAGTGGCAAGATGTACCCTGCAGGAATTTGCTCCAGTAGTCAAGTACTTGCCGGGTCGTGCTAATGTAGAAGCCGACGCACTTTCACGAAATGTGCCTGTGGGAGCTGCCAGTGACTCGATTCCTGTAAATAACTTCACCTTGAAGGAATTAGGTAAAGCACAGCGAGAGCATGAAATAATTATGGTCTAAGGTCATACATCCTCTGGACTCAGGCGAAGAAGATAATCTTCCACGTCTACATATACCATTCTCTCAATTCTTCATGTCACCAGACAATGTTCTGTGTCGACATAATCCCCAGACGGGAGATTCTAGTAAGCAGCACATCATTCCTGAGAGTTTAGTCCCTGTCATACTTACCTTAGTGCACGACATGCCAAGTGCGGGACATCCAGGAAGAGAGCGAACTCCACAAGCAGCGCGTAAAAGCTGCTATTGGCCAACAATGCGCACTGACACAGAAAATTATGTTACCAAGTGTAAATCATGTTCAAAGCACAAGGGTGCGGTAAAAGGACCAGCCCCAATACTAGAACATCCCCTACCTGAGCGACCTTAGGACATTGTCTCCACTGATCTTCTTCAATTATCCAAAAGTCCAAATGGCTCGCAGTACCTACTTGTGTGTGTAGACTATTTTTCAAGGTTCGTGGTTCTTTCACCTTTAAAGGAAAAATCTGCTAAATATGTAGTGCATGCGCCAATAACTAAATTGTTTTGTTCATACTCATCGCCATGAGTGTTGTTAAGTGATAATGGAACTGAATTTCGCAATGAAATCCTACAAAGTATATGTACACAGTACAACATCAAACACACCTACACTGTGGCTTACCATCCTTCTTCAAACGGACTGGTAGAAAGAGCAAACAGGAAAATCCTGGAAGTTCTTCGTCCAATTGTAAACAGTCTACATGATGACTGGGAGGACTGGTTACCACACGTTGGCGCCTGCATTAACAGTTCAATGTGTGAAAGTACTGGGAAGTCCCTACACTATATACTGTATGGTGAAGATAAAAATCTTCCTTATGATTTGTTGGCAAGTCCAGAAAGTCCAGTCTACAACGTAGATGACTATGTTAAACAACATATGCATGTCTTCAAGGACATTCATGCTAAAGTCCAAAGTAGCCTACAAGCTTCTGGGGCAGAAATGATGGCTAGACAACACAAGCATGCGACCCTTGTCACGATACAGCTTGGAGACACAGTTAAAGTTCTTCATCCAGACAGGAGCTCCAAACTTTCCCCGAAATTTAGTGGTCCATGCTCGGTTGTCCGCCAGTTACATGGTAACAAATTTGAGGTGCATGACCCTCTTCTTAACACTGCTGACATAGTACATAGTGATCGGCTTGTGAAGACTAATGCTCAGATCGAGTCATGGACAGAGAGTACTACTGATCAGGTTACAAACCATAATTCTACTAATACTATAAAGACGCATAGGTATAACCTTCGCTCACGGAGCTAATTGTCTGCATTACTTACAGATGGCACTGGGCCTCCTGGTTACCTTCTTGAGCATGCTGCAAGTGCTACAAGCGTCCACTGCGTTGCATGTCAAACCGGGGCCTCTCACCACACATCTTGGGGAAGTAACCTTAATAGAAGATGTTCTTTTGGTTCGATATCCTTTTTCTACCTTATTTTCCGTACCTTCGGACCTCGACGCTGTCTCAGAAACTTTGGATAACTCCTTACAGGAATTGGAATCCTTACTTGCTGATGAAACGCAAAGACAGACGCAAGTTTTCTTTCAAACCATAATCAAAGCCTTAACTGCAAGGATAGAATTTTTGCATGGCAAATTGAACCAATCTCAGCATGACTACAACCTTCATCCAGTGCACGCTCGTACCAAAAGAGGACTCATAAATGGGTTGGGACAACTGTCTCAATATCTCTTTGGCACCGCCTTGGACGAGGATGTACAGGATTTAAGGAAACATTATGATCAACTAATAACGGTTGCAGCTACTAATAAGAAGGTCGTGAACCTGCATCACAATAAACTGGTTAAATCAGAGTCCAGCCTCAATGAGTTATTGCAGTACTCAAATGATTTAGCTAGTGTGCTTGATAGTACCTTACATAGTTTAGATGTGATAAAACACGTTGTGGTAATAGATCAAGTCTTGCATGTATTTGAAGCTTCCTTGGGTTCAGTTCTCTCCATTAATGAAGCGATAACTCGCAACATGGTGGATGCTGTCAATGGCAGGGTAACAACTTCACTATTTCCTGTAGAGGGTTTGCTTCACACACTAGAAATTGGTCAGTCAACCTACAAATTGACACCAGTGTATGCAGCGGACATGATCCAGTATTACTACCCATTGCTGGAAGCTACCTTGACCACAGATGCATTAATTGTAAACATACCTTTTAAATCTCAGGATCATTTTGAGGCCTATGAGATTAAACCTTTTCCATTCCCCGTTAATAATTCTGTGATGATACTGGACATGAGTCCTTCCTTAGTGCTAATAGCCAAGGACTTTTCGTTATATACAATTGGAGATTTAACTAAATTAAAACGTTGTAAATCTTCATACTTACATTTGTACCATTGTTCAAGTATTCAATTTGCCTTCTTACCTGTAGCAAATGGAATTTGTGAAGTCCCCTTGACACGTTCAGAGGTGTCTGCAGCTCTGTCACTCTGTCCATACAAGCATGTGGTTTCAAAACCTATTGTCCATTGTAACTTTCATGGATATCATTACTTTTATTTCACAGAAACTTTTTGTGTCTCAGTGACTTGCCCAGAAGGAACCACCTATGAGGAGGTTATAGGACATTATGCGGTACAAGATGCTTGTCATGTACGTTCTAGTAAACTAACCACTTACCCTTCTAGGATTCAATTAGCTTTCATGACAGATCTTTCATGTAGGGTTTTCACTGTTACTTCCCTGGAGAATTTGACAAAGTCAATGATTTCTTTTATAACAAACTCCTTATCCACTTTTTCCTTCTCAAACACAAAAGAGTTTTCAGAGGCTCCAGAGACATCTTTACCAGTATATCTGAAACCTGGAGCAACACCTCTCCACACTACCATGAATAATCCTTCAGTTAACACTTAACAGGACAATACTTACCAGTATTTCCTGCTTACCTTTCCTGGCACTGCTCTTTCTGAGTCTTACAGGATAATGAAATAAACTGACTGCATATGGTTTATTAAATCTTCTTTATTTCATAGAAAAAAATAAACAAATATACAAAATAAATAAACAAACAAATAAATAAATAAATAAGTAAATATAGATAAAATCAACTATCTAGGTTTAGCAAAGAAACCTAACCGGCGACTCCTACCTTGATCTCCAGCCACCTTAAAACTCACTATAAATCTTGCACAAGAATATCAAGGTGGACAGCCCGCCAACTTTTAACTCCTCCTGTCCTTCCTATTTCGTACTCTGCCTTGTATGTGTACAAACTCTTATATCTCTTCCCCCATCTCTTCTTCAACAAAACACCCCTCCAAAAAAGATCAGTCTCTCTCTCTCTCTCTCTCTCTCTCTCTCTCTCTCTCTCTCTCTCTCTCTCTCTCTCTCTCTCTCTCTCTCTCTCTGACAAATTGAAAGCAAAACAAATATTTTATAATTTTTAATGAATTGATAAATATGATTAATTTGTTTTTAGAGATGCATCGCTAATTTATATTTTTTTTACTTTATTTACAAAATAAGATTAATTTCCCCAACAAATAAAACGCACGAACCAAAAATTATCCGCATTTCAATTTTTCTTCAAACTCCATCTCCGTGACTTCTGTTTCTCTATGATATATATATATATATATATATATATATATATATATATATATATATATATATATATATATATATATATATATATATATATATATATATATATATATATATATATATATATATATATATATATATATATATATATATATATATATATATATATATATATATATATATATATATATATATATATATATATATATATATATATATATATATATATATATATATATATATATATATATTTTTTTTTTTTTTTTTTTTTTTTTTTTTTCTGGGGGTGGTGAAACGGCAGCCCCTCAACTTCTGTTGCCGTGGGCGTTCCACGCAGTGGCGGCAGGGTGAGAAGGTCAGCCAGCGGGCGAGTCGCTACCTGCAGGACGCTCGTTGCCGCCTTTTCTTGCTGCGTCTCGGCGACGCTTCTGCCACACGCAGGCCTGGACGCAGGCGTCCCGCAGCAAGATAGCGGCAGCCAGGCCCCAGAGCAGCCAGTCCACGGCGTGCGTGTCATGGCCGGCAAGCAAACAGCCCGCCACCACCGCCAGGCTGACCGCGCCGCCAGCAGTCCAGGCGGCGCGTGCCGCGCCTTCCGCCATACAGAGGGCAAGCAGCGCTCTGCGCGCCGTCCAGAAGGCTCGCCACGCACGGCCTGCCGTCCATAGGGCGCGTGCCGCGCCGGCCACTGTCCATGGACCACGCACTACGCTGCGCGCTGTCCAGATTGCACGCACAGTGCGACGCACCGTCCATAGGGCGCGCACCGCGCGGCGGACAGTCCACAGCGCGCTCATCGTGCCGCCCACTCTCCAGGAGACACCTGCCACACCGCCCCCGGTCCAGAGGGCGTGCACCGCGCCGCCAGCCGTCAGGAGAGCATCTACCGTGCTTCCCGCTGTCCAGAGGCCACGCATGACACTGCCCGCCGTCCAGAGGGTACGCGCTGCGCCGCTCGTTTTGCTGAGGGCACGCACCGCCCTCCAGACGGCATGCACTGCCCTACTGGTCATCCAGAATGACCGCAGCGTGCTGCGCATCTGCCATCCGCCAATCCCCACGTCGCGCTGAGGACAAGGCGCCTCCTCCTTCTTCTGGGTCTCTTGCTTCGCCTTCTCCTCTGCCACCCAGAGGTCGTACTCCCGCAACAACTCAGGGAACACTACACCCGAGTCGGGGAAGCGCACAGGTCGAGGCGCTGGAAGGTCCCGGAGCTGCTGTACAGTGCCGGTGCCGCATTCTGCGTGCTGAGCCTCGGCTGGGCCGTCAACAGCTTCAGACGGCCGCATGGCCGCGTGGTGAGCCGCGGCAGGGCCGTCTGTAGCGTTGGACGGCCGCATGGCCGCGTGCTGAGCTGCGGCAGGGGCGTCACCAGCTTCAGACCGCCGCATGGCCGCGTGTTGAGCCGCGGCAGGGCCGTCTGCAGCGTGGGATGGCCGCATGGCCGCGTGCTGAGCTGCGGCAGGGCCGTCACCAGCTTCAGACCGCCGCATGGCCGCGTGTTGAGCCGCGGCAGAAGAGAACGGTAGAAGGTTCACCCCAGTCATATCTTAGTTGAAGTGACGTGCCTCTCTCCTACGCCCCTGTCCTCCCCCACTGCCATAAAGAGCTTGGAGTTAGCGTCCAGGCTCCTCCACACGTACACCAATCACAGCTCAGCAACATCACACACGCAGCCAATCACTGCTCAGTAACAGAAGACTCCTATTCCGCACACAACTTAGTAACACAACATTCGTGTTCCAAACACAAAAATCCCAATAATCACCACCATTACTGCCACAAAAAAACACCACACCACAACATACCACCACCACCACCACCACCGCCACAAGTACCATCACCACCACCACCACCATAATCACCACCACGCAAGACGCTACAAAATTAAAAGAAATTAAAGAAAACAAAAGGAAAAATAGCAATAATATGTGCGTACATCTTTTTTTTACTTTTCCGTCTTTTATTACTAGAGAAGAATAAGGGCGAAATAAGAAATTGGTGTGAAAGAGAGGAAAATTGGTGGAATAAGTATTAGAAAAAACGCGAATGAGAAAAAAAAATCAGGAATTTAGAAAAGAAAGAGCCTAAGAAAGAAGAAAATTACCAGGAATGAGAGAACAATAAAAAAAAAAAAAAGAAATATGGGGAAAAAAATCAACAATAAACTAAATCAGCAAGAATGAGAGGAAAATGTTACGAATGGGCAAGAAGGAAGACACGGGAGAAAAAGAAAAAAGCGGGAATGATATGGAACTTGAATAAATGACATGATGAGAAAATAGGTTGGCAGGGAAGAGGAAAGTAGTAGAAATGAAAGGAGGAAAATTCACGAATAAGGGGAATTAATCTCTCTCTCTCTCTCTCTCTCTCTCTCTCTCTCTCTAACACAAAAGTACAACTGAAAAGAGACTCAGTAATACGTGACCCGCATCACCGGACAAGCCACTGCTTTCTGGGAGCGAGACTTGACGACATAACAAGCGTGTTCCATGAAATAACAAGGGAGACAAATGAGAACACGCTTCTTATCATTCATGCAGGAACTAATAATGCAAAATACATAAGATCAGAGGATATCCTTGCCAAATAATGTATTGTGATATATATATATATATATATATATATATATATATATATATATATATATATATATATATATATATATATATATATATATATATATATATATATATATATATATATATATATATATATATATATAAAACTAAGTCTCCAAATATCATCATATTAGGCACTCTCTGTAGAATGGACGCAAGTAACACATTACAGCCCTGCCTTCAGGGCAAATAACCGCCCCGCAAACCTGTTTAAGGAAGAAGACGTAGATTTCACCAACCTATGGGACCACTTCTGCAATAAATCTGTACTTTTCCAGAATGAAGGTCTTCATCTAAACCCAGCTGGCTCGGCTCGTCTCGGACGTCTGCTTCACGATGCGGTTGCTCTCCACAAGTGAAAAAACGTCAGTCAGGAAGCGACGCCAGCAGCAAGGTAATCGCGCGTCGTCGTCACAGTGCCCCAACCGTTTAAAATACCACCAAAGCTTTGCTATTTAAATGCCCGAAGCATACGTAACAAATCTCAAGATTTAGAAGAGTTTGCTTATTGAGATGAATATGATGTCATTGGAGTTACCGAATCATGGTTAGACACAACAAATAGAGATTTCTTGGCTGAATTTGCTTTAAAAGGGCATAATTTGTTCAGCTGAGAAAGAGGTCATAGGGCAGGAGGAGGTGTATTATTGTATGTTAAGCCCACTCCTTTGTTTTATTGATGCATCAAGTGGATAACACTGATATAATTTTTATTGAACTTAAACATCATCTTGTTAGTTAAATTGGACATCAAAGCGTCAACAGCGTTGTAGTAATTAATGGAAATGCTTCAGACTGAATCAATGTTAAAAGCGACGGTCCTCAAGGATCAGTTCCTGGTCCTATGCCTTTTATAATATTTACAAATGACATTACTTGTAAAATATCAAAATTTGCTAATGATACAAAAAATAGCAAGTGCAGCTTCCTCAGCATTCCTGCACCAACATATTTAAAGCAACTTAAACAAGCTAGTGAAATGGTCAGAAACGAGGCAAATTGATTTTAACTTAGATAAATGTCACGTATTACATATTGGAAATGACAATCCGCATGAAAGCTGTACAGTGACCAACATTCAATTAAGTAGTGTTGATAAAGAGAAGGAATTAGAGAAGGAATTAGGCCTACTCGTGGCATGGACTGCCATGTATATGCCTGATGCCTTCTTGCAGCTTCCCTTATTTCTTATGTTCTCATGTTCCAAATAACAGAAGTAACAAAAAAAAAAAAAACGATAATAAATTGGTTGATTTTATCCGTGGAACTTACAGTTTTAAATCAGAAAAGGCAACACTTACTATTTTTAATTCACTTATACGTCCACATCTTGGGTATTGTGTACAATTCTGGTCACCCTTTCACAAGGACATCGAAAAACTAGAAAAAAAAATACAGCGCAGGGCAACGAAAATGATACCAAAACTAAGAAACAAATCTTATGAAAATCGGCCCAAGGAACTTGACTTATATCGTAACTAAACGCAGAATAAGAGGTGAGCTCATCGAAGCTTTTAAAAACTTCAAAGATTTTACGAATGTTAAACCAGAAAATTTGATCACAATGCAGCAGTCCAGCTGAATCTAAAATAATGGTTTCAAGATACACGATAAGCGTTTTGTGACAAATGAGGCCAAACATTTCTTCACTAACCGTGTAGTAAATATTTGGAATGGATTACCCTCGAACGTAGTAAGCTCAAATACAATAGAAACATTTAAAAATCGCCTTGGTAAATATCTGATGTCAAATCCCCGGTTGTCACTGTTCACCTCTTTATAAAAACCTTAACGCGGACATTTCGTGCTTCGGTGCAATAATATCTGTCATCTGATGGCATCTGAGGAAGAAAAAAACAACTGATTTACAACAAAGAAAGTGAATTGCATTAGAGGTACCTTAGTGATGGCTAGGTTTCTCTTGAACTTAATGGTGACCCCGTCTCAGTAATGGTATAAGGAATGGAGTCTTTGCTGAGCAACAAACCCATCACTATGGTCATCTGGTAAAAATGTATCCCACTCAGTCATATTTAAGGAAGAGGAATCGTCTCATCAGATAACACTAATAAAAATAGGACCGTATGTAACTAGATGTGACAGAAGTAGACATCATCTCTTTCTTCCTTTCCTCTCTAATTCCATGTTGTTTTAGTATAGAACATGGTAGCATTTCCTTTTTTCCGGCCAGCTTCGGCTGGTGGGGTAGGGGGTTGGGAGGAGCCTTCTTCTGTGCTGTCCTGTGTCTCCAGACCAGAGGGTCTGTTGCTGCTTGGTTTTCTTTTGTATTCCTTTTTACTCTCTCTCTCTCTCTCTCTCTCTCTCTCTCTCTCTCTCTCTCTCTCTCTCTCTCTCTCTCTCTCTCTCTCTCTCTCTTTCTGACAAAATGAAAGCAAATACAAATATTTTGTAATTTTCAATGAATTGATAAATATGATTAATTTGTTTTTAGAAATGCATCGCTGTTTATTTTTTTTTTACTTTATTTATAAAATAAGATTAATTTCCCCAACAAATAAAACACATGAAGAAAAAAAATTATCCGCGTTTCTACTTTTCTTCAAACTCCATATCCGTGATTTCTGTTTCTCTATGTTGACGTGGGCGTTCCGCGCAGTGGCGGCAGGGTGAGGAGGTCAGCCAGTGGGCGAGTCGCTGCCTGCAGGACGCTCGTTGCCGCCTTTTCTTGCTGCGTCTCGGCGACGCTTCTGCCACACGCAGGCCTGGACGCAGGCGTCCCGCAGCAAGATAGCGGCAGCCAGGCCCCAGAGCAGCCAGTCCACGGCGTGCGTGTCATGGCCGGCAAGCAAACAGCCCGCCACCACCGCCAGGCTGACCGCGCCGCCAGCAGTCCAGGCGGCGCGTGCCGCGCCTTCCGCCATACAGAGGGCAAGCAGCGCTCTGCGCGCCGTCCAGAAGGCTCGCCACGCACGGTCTGCCGTCCATAGGGCGCGTGCCGCGCCGGCCACTGTCCATGGACCACGCACTACGCTGCGCGCTGTCCAGATTGCACGCACAGTGCGACGCACCGTCCATAGGGCGCGCACCGCGCGGCGGACAGTCCACAGCGCGCTCATCGTGCCGCCCACTCTCCAGGAGACACCTGCCACACCGCCCCCGGTCCAGAGGGCGTGCACCGCGCCGCCAGCCGTCAGGAGAGCATCTACCGTGCTTCCCGCCGTCCAGAGGCCACGCACGACACTGCCCGCCGTCCAGAGGGTACGCGCTGCGCCGCTCGTTTTGCTGAGGGCACGCACCGCCCTCCAGACGGCATGCACTGCCCTACTGGTCATCCAGAATGACCGCAGCGTGCTGCGCATCTGCCATCCGCCAATCCCCACGTCGCGCTGAGGACAAGGCGCCTCCTCCTTCTTCTGGGTCTCTTGCTTCGCCTTCTCCTCCGCCACCCAGAGGTCGTACTCCCGCAGCAGCTCAGGGAACACTACGCCCGAGTCGGGGAAGCGCACAGGTCGAGGCGCTGGAAGGTCCCGGAGCTGCTGTACAGTGCCGGTGCCGCATTCTGCGTGCTGAGCCTCGGCTGGGCCGTCACCAGCTTCAGACGGCCGCATGGCCGCTTGGTGAGCCGCGGCAGAGCCGTCTGTAGCGTTGGACGGCCGCATGGCCGCGTGCTGAGCTGCAGCAGGGCCGTCACCAGCTTCAGACGGCCGCATGGCCGCGTGTTGAGCCGCGGCAGGGCCGTCTGCAGCGTGGGACGGCCGCATGGCCGCGTGCTGAGCTGTGGCAGGGCCGTCACCAGCTTCAGACCGCCGCATGGCCGCGTGTTGAGCCGCGGCAGGGCCGTCTGCAGCGTGGGATGGCCGCATGGCCGCGTGCTGAGCTGCGGCAGGGCCGTCACCAGCTTCAGACGGCCGCATGGCCGCGTGTTGAGCCGCGGCAGGGCCGTCTGCAGCGTGGGACGGCCGCCTGGTCGCATGCTCCCGGCCGAAATGGGGCACACTGTCCAGTGGCAGGGTCTGGGGCAGGGTGGGGTTCCCTGCAGGCGCCGCGTTGCCCTTTCCGGCTCCATGGCGTCCCCGCTCGCCGCCACCTCGCAGTGCCACCGCTTCGTCCTTGCCCCGGCGGAGACAGGTGAAGGCGAGGACGCGCCACCACCAGCCCGTCGAGTAGCGCATGGCCAGGAACAGCTCGTCCTGCTGCTGCTGCTGCTGCTGCTGCTCCATCACCCGGCGGAAGTTGAAGATGCCTTTGTGCTTGACATCACTCCCGCGCAGGCAGTACAGTTGCAGCGCGAGGTTCTTGTAGCGGAGCAGCTTGGCCATGTCCACGGGCACCGCCACGGCTTGCTCGTTCTGCTACAACCAGTCGCCCTTGTCGCCAGGCACGCACCTCCACCCCGCCTTGTACAGCGGGAAGCAGGCCAGCTCGCGGCGGTAGGGGAAGAACAACGCGCCGCGGTCCTTGGCGACCACACGCACGCGCTGTGGTCGCTTGCTTCCGTAGGGGATCGTCACCTGGACGCGAAGAGTAATCATCGTCTTTTGGCCCGTCATTGTATTGTTGGTGTTACTCCAGAAGAGAACGGTAGAAGGTTCACCCCAGTTATATCTTGGTTGAAGTGACGTGCCTCTCTCCTACGCCCCTGTCCTCCCCCACTACCATAAAGAGCTTGGAGTTAGCGTCCAGCTCCTCCACACCTACGCCAATCACAGCTCAGCAACATCACACACGCAGCCAATCACTGCTCAGTAATGTGTTGTCTTGAATTCCTCTGAGGAGTGTATTCTTGGAGATATTTTTGGCCGTTCTGTGTTTTTAGGCCACTGGAAATCTTCAATTGTTAAATTAATTCCTAAAGCTGATGAATCTCCACACCAAGTCGAAATCTAAAGCAATTTCACTTCTGGAAGCCCCTGGCAAAATTTTTGAAAGAATTATCAACAAGAGATTAAGAATTCACCTAGAAATTAATAATCTCTATAGCGAAAATCAGTTTGGGTTTAGGATAGGAAAGCACTCATATGGCCTTAGCATTAATCGCCGAACAAATGGCTCAATACAAAGCCGACAGGGGGCAGTGATATATCCAAAGCATTCGTCAAAGTGCAGCATAACGGTTTAAAATACAAAATACTACATCTTCAACTTCCATCAACCACTGAACGACTTATCTGTGATTTCCTGAATGATGGGAAAGCCCGCGTCAAAATAAATAATTACACAGGTCCAAACACCAACTTAGAATGTGGAGTGCCTCAGTTCAGTGTGCTTTCGCCAACCCTCTTCACCATATATATATAACAACGACATCAGAAAACCCTGCAAAGGTATATATGTAATTCATGCAGATGACATAACACAAGTTATTGGATATCAAGGAAGATCAAAATCTATGTGTGTGTGTGTGTGTGTGTGTGTGTGTGTGTGTGTGTGAGTTCTATTTGGTGACATCGTTAAGTTTTCAATTTTTTAACCGAAAGTCAAAATCAGAATCTCTCTCTCTCTCTCTCTCTCTCTCTCTCTCTCTCTCTCTCTCTCTCTCTCTCTCTCTCTCTCTCTCTCTCTCTCTCTCTCTCTCTCTCTCTCTCTCCTTCTTCCCTCACTTCCATAACGAGAGGGGCTTGAAATTCACTTCTCCCTCTCTTACCTTCCATGCCTTGAAATGATCTGCATCGCTCATTTCTCCTTCATTCCTACACTTTTCTCCTTGAGTTTTCTTCTCTTTCCTCCACAATAAACACTTTCACATTTCTTTCTCTTTCCTTCCTCTATCCTCCAATTTAGCAGAAACACGTAATAACCAAAAATTTATCCCTCCAAGCCTTCTTTCCTTATCCTTCCTTCTTTCCTCCCTTTCTTCCGTCCTTCCTTCCTCTCGTGTATGCAGGAAAATTATTATCATCAGCAGCTCTAGCAGTAGTAGTGGCAACTATGGTAATGGTGGTGGTGGTAGTAGTAGTAGTAGTAGTAGTAGTAGTAGTAACAGCAGCAGCAGCAGTAGTAAGAGTACTCGCACAATCAACCGTGTGGCAATCCGTAATCCCCGCGCCTGTAATAGCAGCGCAGGATGAGCCGCGTCAAGTGGCTGGCTGACAGACAGTGCAGTCCTCGTCTCTTTTTGAGCACGTCCTTGTTGACATCGATCAGCCTCGCGGGGAACGAACACGTCCATGAGTGCTGCGTGGCGGGGGTCTTTCCTCACACACACACACACACACACACACACTGTGGATGCACTGACGATTGGTAGGCTCCCAGTGGTGCCGCGCCCTTCCCCTTTGCAGCCTTGAGTGGGGCGATTGTGGGAGGCGATTCACGCTCCCGCGACCGGTTTTAGTGATCCTCCGCGTCCCGCATGAGTGTCTGGCACGCCATCCGCCAGCAGTGTTCGCAGTGCCATCCAATACAGCCCAAGCTCGCCGCCACGCCATTGTGTCCCTTGCATCCCCAAGGCACGGCTGTCTGTCACGGGAGGCGCACTCATCACCCAGGCAAGGCGGCCAAACACACAGTAGGAAAGGAAACACGCGGCGGCGACCACCTCGGGTTTTGCGTCAAGGAGCTGCATGCAAGTTTTACTACACGACGAGTTCTGATTTGTATGGCGTGTATCATTTGTTTGACGCGCCAAAGCAGGCCGTGGCGGGGAGGAATTTATTCTCAATAGCTCACACCGCATATTTGGACCAAAATAATGCCTCATATTAGCACGGAATTGCGGGTAAAAATGTTTTAATGCCATTTAAAAAAAAATTACGGTAAATGTTCAACATTTTCACTATTCGCATTTTTTTCCCTTTCGTCCGATTTATAACAACTGATGCAATGCTTCTATTTACATGGAAGTTTTCCGGCATCCTTTCCAGTACTGTCTGTATTTATGAAGAGAAAGAGAGAGAGAGAGAGAGAGATTGGAACAAATTTGTGTACTTACTAATGAGCGCAACAGTATAACAACGAACAACAACAACAACTACTACTACTACTACTACTACCACTATTACTATTGCAACTGGTACCACCAGCACCACCACCATCCCCACTACGTACCAAGACAAGAAGAGGACATGCGAGGGCTGGTCGGTGGCCACACAACATCACGTGCCTCATAATTAAAGTTTGAAGAAAACTGTGCAAGCGTTTTCCATCCCTTCACTGTGCACCTGACCTCGCTCCTTAACAAGAGAACATTTACGACAACTTTTGTACTTTGCACTGAAGATAATATAAATGTTGAAATACCACCAGTGAAGAAAAATGAAAAAAAAAAAAATACTCACGGGCTTTTAAATGATCCCGCATGAGGAAAGTAAAGCAAAGAGGCACGTTCAGACGCATCTTAAAAAATAGTAAGCCGGGGCGTAAATTTAACCGACAGAATAAAAACAAGAGATGAAAGAGTAGCGAGACAGAAAGCGACGTGCTAAGAATATTACCGGAGAAAGAGATGGAGCGAAGCGAAACACGGTTGATAACTCTATCACTCGAAAAATGTGTGAAAGACGAATGGATGGAGAAATTTATCGCTAAAGGAAAGGAGGCAGAGATAGACCATGTGCCGGAGGTTATTTGGCGATGCTTTAAGGAAATTAACAGTAGTGGTTCATTCTCAGGCATGGAGATGTTTACACAAGATAAGAGACACAAACGAGCAGGACAAGCAACAAGCACGCAGGAAAAGAGTAGCGGGAGTTATGCAGGGAATGGCGGGGCACGTGTGGGTGACGATGTGCACACCATTGCTCTCCTCACCTTACGCTGGTCACGCCCTCCGATGATCGCTGCTGTACACCTGCGGCTCTGTCATCACCACACAACCACACCACTGCACCTCAGCCACGCCAGGCAATACATTAATATTGCATTGAGCTGCATGGATTTCAGGTACCAAGACTAGCACAAAGGCTTATGCTTTCGCCCGCATTAGGTGTGAAGCTTGGACAAAAGTGTCTATGTTGGACACGGAGGAGGCGTGAGAGTTGGTCAGCACACTCAGAACAGAGGCGGAGTGACGCACGCTATGTACACCATGTCTTTGTGCTTCCCCTCTCTCCTCCTCTCCTTTACTTGAGCACCATTTAACTCGAGTTAAAGAAAAAAACTGACTCTCACATTTACCTGGAAATAATAATGCCATATCCTTCCAGGTTTCTAAATGATTCGTATATCTCTAGAAATATAAAAAAGACTGTGGTGGGAAAAACTCCTTGCAGTAGAAAAAATAAATTACTCCGCACATAATAAAATTCTTATTATAGGGAATGTCTGTTTTATCGTTGCTTTTTTTTGAAAAGAATAAATAAATAAAATAAAAAGTACTGTCAATTCCTCTCTCATTCCTGATACCCATGAATAGTTTCTCATGTGACTTTTTCCAGCGTCTAAAACACACACACACACACACACACACACACACGTTTGCCTCTCTCTAGCTGCGCTTCACGGATTTAATAGCTTACTTTCACACCTCCACAAAACATTTACAATTGTACAGCGTTTCTCCAGCCATCACCCACTCCTACACGACTCCCCTCTTTCTCTTTACTTGCCTTTTCCTATCACACTTTTCCCTTTCCCTCTTCCCGACAGTTTTTTCCTCCCGCTTTATTGGTCTTGTTCCGTCTCCTGACCCGTTCCGTCCATCTCCTTTCGGTACTCCTCAAAACTTCCTCCCTAAATCTCGCCACCGCTGCTCCTGCGCTAATTGAGTACGGTTTTAGCTTTTTCTTTTCCGAGGTAACTTTGAACTACAGTGATTTTTAATTTTTGTTCTCTTTTCTTTTCTTTTTCAGTTTGCTTTACGGCCGTGAGGATGTTGACACTGCCCGCTTGTACTGTGTGTGTGTGTGTGTGTGTGTGTGTGTGTGTGTGTGTGTGTATGTGTGTGTGTCGTGCTTGGAGGCTGTGACAGGAACATCAGGAAATGAAAACATGTTCATGTTCAAAGGGCCATGTACGCGCACACACACACACACACACATACACACACACACACACACACACACACACACACACACAGAGAGCTGAAAGTCAAAAATACCACCAAAAGGAGGAGAAGGAGAAATGGACCACGCTCAAACTACGGCCTACTACTCTTGAAGGAATATGCTCATGGAATTGGAGCTCTCCTTCCGCGGCGTCGCCATCCTGAGACGATCCCCAGCGGCCCTCCCACGCGCCAGCAGGAGTACGGACACGCCTCAACATCACCATCATCACAAATACCATCAGTTTACTCTCCTATTTTTCTCTTCATTCTACGTTTTCCTTCATCCTCTTTTAGTCCTCTACGATCTTGTGTTTCCATATTATGCCTTTCCTCCTCCTCCTCCTCCTCCTCCTCCTCCTCCTCCTCCTACTCCTCCTACTCCTACTACTACTACTACTACTACTACTACTACTACTGCTACTACTACTGTTGTGCTTTTTCTAATGCTAGTGATTATTGTTGAGTTGTGAAATCGAGAAGCCCAACGAGGAAGTGGTGGTATGTTGCTGCATATATTCTTTTGTAATGCTTTGTAATCCCCCTCCTCCTCTTTCATCTCCTCCTCCTCCTCCTCCTCCTCCTCCTCCCTCATCTCTTCCTCCTCCTCCTCCTCCTCCTCTCCCTTTTCTTCTATTTCTTGTTTTTCCTCTTTTTTCTCCATCTATTCAACTTTTTTTTTTCCCTCTGGTTATTTTTACACATCCTCTTCTTCCTCGTCATATCTAGCTTCCTTTTTCCTGACCTCCTCCTCTTTTTATTTCTTTGGCTACCATCCTCATCCTCGCCCTCCTTTCCTTCCAGTCTCTCCTCTCCTCCCCTTCCCGCCTCCACCATCATCAGATCAAGCCAAGACCATGTTATTGTTCACTGCTCTCTCTCTCTCTCTCTCTCTCTCTCTCTCTCTCTCTGGAATTTCGGTGCACAAGAAATGCCATTTTTCCCCCTCTCCTATCGCAAGCACACACAAACACACACACACACACACACACACACACACAACCAGCAAAGTGTGCACTCCCGGGACAGTCGACCACAGCAAGGAAAACATGATATGCAAGAGCTGGTGCATCGTTTTGCATACACCGAAGGAACAAAATAAAAGAGAGATATGGGAGTTGATGAAATATATAACAGTTCTTCCAATACCTATTATATTACTGAAATTATAACGATATCTATTATGTTCACTATTACTGCTTCTCCTCCTCCTCTTACTGCTACTACTACTACTACTACTACTACTACCATAATTAAAACAACAAGGACCAGAACATCAACAAGAACAACAACGCACGAATAAACATGAATGCCTACATTTGCATACAAAAGTTAACACATACAAATATCCATGTCACTCCGTTTTCATCACACACAAAAAAAAACAAGCAAGCAAACAAACAAATAAACAGACAGACAAGCACGACCAACACATCTGGGTTTGCAAAGACCCACAAACCACTGTTCACGCCACTACTCCCCCCTCCCCCCATCTCCCTATGTCCACTCCACCCACCACCCACCCGCCCGTCCTTTCACACAAAATAATTCTCTCTCTCTCTCTCTCTCTCTCTCTCTCTCTCTCTCTCTCTCTCTCTCTCTCTCTCTCTCTCTCTCTCTCTCTCTCGATGATAAAATTGAAACAGAGAGAGAGAGAGAGAGAGAGAGAGAGAGAGAGAGAGAGAGAGAGAGCCATGATCCTGTAAACAACCGGGGCAGTACATATAAGTAACCTTAATAAGATACCAAGACGGGATACAAAACTTCTTATGGCAAAAAATGATACAGAACTGCTTATCACAAACCGCTTCCCGCTAATAACGAGAAACGAGAAAACGGGGGTAACGAGAAAAGCAGAGCAAGCAGACCGGACGGGGATTAAAAGGATGAGCTTGAGCCGAGTCCTTTTACAGAGGCGGTGGGAAGGTCGCTAAGTAAACATGAGATGGTGTGGGGAGGGAGGGAGAGGGGAGAGGGGAGAGGGTCTGATGGCAGCCTGAGCAGCGCTGCGTGACACACCGAGCACACAAGCTGCTGCTGCAACTCGTGATCATTCTCAGTTAAGGAAATAATGCATAACACTGCCCTCATCTCCATTCCTCCACATTACTGAATATCTGTATTTCTTCAGCCTGAGAAAATACCACTCTGAATTTTATTATTGTATTTTTCCCATTGGTGGGGAAGAATCTTTAGCATCAAGCAACATTTGTCTCTGCTCGTGGTGACCGCGTTACTGCCGCACCCTGATTTAAGCACAGCAGGGAACAAAACAGTGTGGCACCACATCAAAGATAAACTACCACAGAGTTCTGCTGAAAATAAGAAATTTTACATCTTAGACTTCATGAAACAACCAATCACCGAAAACCATCCTGCTTAGTTGTATTTTTCAATCATTTTTATTTTACAATGGCAGTGTTGAAGGAAGCAGACGGTGTCCTCCACGGAACCCAGTGGCTGTGAAAGGACAACACTCACGTCGACAGTTCACCTTTTTCAAACTTGAACGTGAGCACGAAAAGAAAAAAAAAAAGACTATTTTCGCGGAGCATTCAGAGACAAATTTGTGAGTCAGACATGCACGGCAGATCCCGACACAGGCACAGGGGACTGCAGGATCTACGCTTGTGTCATGGCTGAACAAAGAGCAGTAAGACCCGCCATCAGTCTCATGTTGGCGTCGCAAAAAAAAAAAAAAAAAAAAAAGCGTCACACAGCAAGGGGGGAAGACGGACACACGTCATGATAACAGACAGAGAGAAAGACGCGAAGGTGCACCAGCGAAGTGAAAATACGGCCCCATTGGAGACTTGTGTGTGAGGCGCGCTGCCAAATCATGGACGTGGAAATTTTAATGATGCAGACGAGATGAAGGTCGTTGTGCTGCGCGGCACAGAGAGGGTGTGGTGGGAATGGTGGTGGTGGAGGTGGACAGGGCGTGGGTGGTGACGGCGTTGGGGATTGGGGCATTAGGCTGGGGATACTGCAGTCGTGTTGATTACACTACGTGCTATCTTTTTTTTTTTATTTACTTATCTACGTGTGTGTGTGTGTGTGTGTGTGTGTGTGTGTGTGTGTGTGTGTGTGTGTGTTTATAAAAGCAGTGATAGTTGCAGTAATAGCTATTGGTTGCAGCGTCGTGCCTCACATGCAACAAAATAATCACAGGTGACCTGCATTCTCAGCCACACACACGTCATGCTCGGCCTTTAGGCAACAAGTAAAAAGGAACTTTTATTTTACTAATTATATATATATATATATATATATATATATATATATATATATATATATATATATATATATATATATATATATATATATATATATATATATATATATATATATATATATATATATATATATATATATTGTACCTGTCTTAACCCTTTCATTCCGGTGATCATATATGAACGATTGCATCAGTGAGTCCGTAGCGACGGCGATCGTTCCCGTAATCAAGAATTTTCGCGCCTCAATTTTGAGCTCCAAGCGCGGTTTCTCGAGTCAGATGGCGCGTGGAAGTGTCTGGCATCTGTTTCCACTGGTAGTGTTGCCACTAGCTCTGTATATTTAGCGGTAACTAAGCTATTCTCCCATTCTGCTCCTCCATCAAGTCATGCCTGGTTCCCAAGGAGCCTACTTTCCCTGGAGAAAAATCTGTATCCAGAACCAGTATATCATTGACTGTAATGTTCATTGTAATTATTAAGTTAATCATCATTTTATCTGTAAAACTTAAGTAAACTCTAAACACACATAGTCACAAATGTACACAGCTTATCCAACAATAAAGCACTAAGGCCACAAGTTGAAAGCAATGTATGCCACAGCAAACCGGACCGCCCGGTGACTGTAACCTTCCCCTATATTTCTGTATTTCGTACTTACCCTTGTTCCCCCCCCCCCTGCACTGTATTTCATCCCCCTTTCTTAATAAAATGTTTAAAATGTTTAAAATGTTTAAATGTCCCATTCTGAGGGCGACACTTGGCAACCCCAGCGACCCGCCGTGTGGAAAGCATCCTGATAAGAGCCAAGGGACCTGATAAGAGCGAAGGACACGGACAGCCTGATAATAGGGAAGCATCTCAGATCCTTCCCTATTATTATGTGTGTGTGTGTGTGTGTGTGTGAGAGAGAGAGAGAGAGAGAGAGAGAGAGAGAGAGAGAGAGAGAGAGAGAGAGAGAGAGAGAGAGAGAGAGAGAGAGAGAGAGAGAGAGAGAGAGAGAGAGAGAGAGAGTGTGTGTGTGTGTCTTCTCCGGGCTGTTTCTGGTTGACAGATCACACAGCGAGATCCTTGATAAGCCATAACTAACCTTTTCAGAGATCACATGGAGCTACAAAGTACATCATTGTATTCAGAATAACACAGAGAAAAAAAATATTAGTATCCAAACAGCGTTCTGACAATTTCTAGTTTATGATTTTTACCCGTCATGGCTTATGGGAAAATAGTTTAATCACCGGAATATAAGGTTTAAGAACGTTGTGATCACGTATACCTCAGAACATCTGATAATAGTCTTACGCATATCTGGCTGTGTGTCTATCTGTCTGTCGGTCTTTTTGTTTTTATGTAGGAGGGACAACAAGGGCAACAAAAAGCAGTGAAAAAAAGGACTACTACTGAGATTGCCAGACACAATGCGCGGTGTTCGGCTAACTGTTTGTCCCTCGCCTTATGCTTGTTAGTCATGCATGTGTCCCCTGTATTCTCATAAGAAGGTTATAATTCCAGTAATATAATTGGTATTGGAAGAACTGTTATATATTTCATCAACTCCCCTATCTCTCTTTTTATTTTGTTCCTTCGGTGTATGCAAAACGATGCACCAGCTCATGCATATCATGTTTTCCTTGCTGTGGTCGACTGCCCCGGGAGTGCACATTTTGCTGCTTGTGTGTGTGTGTGTGTGTGTGTGTGTGTGTGTGTGTGTGTGTGTGTGTGTGTGTGTGTGTGTGTGTGTGTGTGTGTGTGTGTGTGTGTGTGTGTGTGTGTGTGTGTGGGTGTGTGTGTGTGTGTGCTTGCGATAGGAGAGGGGGAAAAATGGCATTTCTTGTGCACCGAAATTCCAGAGAGAGAGAGAGAGAGAGAGAGAGAGAGAGAGAGAGAGCAGTGAACAATAACATGGTCTTGGCTTGATCTGATGATGGTGGAGGCGGGAAGGGGAGGAGAGAAGAGACTGGAAGGAAAGGAGGGCGAGGATGAGGATGGTAGCCAAAGAAATAAAAAGAGGAGGAGGTCAGGAAAAAGGAAGCTAGATATGACGAGGAAGAAGAGAATATGTAAAAATGACCAAAGAGGGGAAAAAAAAAATAGTTGAGCAGATGGAGAAGAAAGAGGAAAAACAAGAAATAGAAGAGGGAGAGGAGGAGGAGGAGGAGGAGGAGAAGAAGGAGGAGGAGGAGGAGGAGGAGGGGGGATTACAAAGCATTACAAAAGAATATATACAGCAACGTAACACCACTTCCTTGCTGGGCTTCTCGATTTCACTCCTCAACAATAATCACTAACATTAGAGAAAGCACAACAGTAGTAGTAGCAGTAGTAATAGTAGTAGTAGTAGTAATAGTAGTAGTAGCAGGAAGAGGAGGAGGAGGAGGAGGAGGAGGAGAATGAGGAAAGGCATAATATGGAAACACAAGATCGTAGAGGACTAAAAGAAGATGAAGGAAAACGTAGAATGAAGAGAAAATAGGATAGTAGACTGATGGTATTTGTGAAGCTGGTGATGTTGAGGCTTGTCCGTACTCTTGCTGGCGCGTGGGAGGGCCGCTGGGGATCGTCTCAGGATGGCGGCGCCGCGGAAGGAGAGCTCCAATTCCATGAGCATATTCCTTCAAGAGTAGTAGGCCGTAATTTGAGCGTGGTCCATTTCTCCTTCTCCTCCTCACAGTGCTCGGGGCCACACACGCGTGCTGCAGTGGTGGGAACGAAGGGAGGAGGAGCCCTGCCTCCCTGCCTCCCTGCCGGTGTCCCTGATCACGCCACCGCCAGCCGCCTTGCAAGCGAGCAGCCTGGAATCACACCAGGGACCTCTCTCCCTTCCCTCTTCCTTTCCCGCGTTCATATCACTGTGGTGGAGCCTCTGATGAAATTTATAGGGAATCTCAGAGGCTTATTGCTTGCTGCATGCGCGGCACCTGAAGCAGTGATGCATTGAGTGCCAGGAAATGCATATTGAGCCGAGCTATGCCATTATATTCAGCCGACCATTGGGTTTATTGAAAAGCTGTTATTGCCACGGTTGTGTCCCGTTCTGGTAAGGGGAGGGAGGGAGGGAGGGAGGGAAGGAGGGTGTGGGGGGACACTGGTGGGCAAAGGTAACGAAGGCAGGGAGGGCCAGAAGATCCATGTGACTCTAGCGTGCTCACCAATACACCACCAGACAACTAATGTTATTATGATCAGAATATTCAGCTTACATCACAAAAATTCACCCACCACGAACCGGGGCCATTGTTATTAACAACACTGAACCCTTTCTTCCCCGGAGAGAAGCGCGGGTGAGGCTCATTCCCGCTCCCCCGGTAGTGAAGTCTGCGCCGGGCAAATACTGCCTCGAGATGAAAGGAGCTTCGCCTCTCTGTCCAGGGAATCAAACACGGGTCTTTTGTCTTGACCGAGCCGAGGGTGCACTGCTGTGAGACAGAGAAGCAGCGAGGCTGTACGAGTGTTAGTGAGAGAGAGAGAGAGAGAGAGAGCACAATTTGTCGCGCTTCACTTCATATCTAACATGGCGAGTTCAAATACTCTACTGGATGAGCATACAGGGAATTAGTATTTTTCACAACTCTCTTTCATAATTTAATGGAAACTATGATAAACATATTCTGTGTGTGTGTGTGTATGTGTGTGGTTCAGTCACGTACATGTCTCTCCATACACGTCCGGTCCAGGGGCGCCAATTATCGTTCGCTATACTGTGGACATTTAGGAGGGCTCGTAGCATGAATGGAATGTGAACTTTTACAGAACCCCCCACTGGAATCATGCACAATCGCTGATTATACAATATCTGTACTGTTTTTTTTTTTTTTTTCAATTCCTACAATACTCTCATACCTCCATTCTTATCATTACCGTGTGACCTTTGGCTGAATACATACATTCATTCATACATACACACATACATACATAGATGCCATTGTTACTGAAAGATAAGAGGCATACATGTGTTTTGTGTGACACATAGTATTGCTATCATTAAGCTAAAACACACTGGCTACCATTCTCTTTTTCTCTGTCTTTTTGTTCACATGCTGTCGGTGAGTCAGTTTAGCAGCTCAGACACCAAGTTATGAACACACATTTGTGTTGTTGCCTTGTCGTTAGTGTGGCGTGACCCCGTGACTTACTGCTCTGTGTAATGCCGTGGTAGAAAATGCGCTACAAAATGTACCAAGGAATTCCGAGCATTTCTTTTCACATTAGCGGCATTGTCAAGGAACGTTTGCTTGGCGTCTTGGTGGTGGTGGTGGTGGTAGTGGTGGTGTTCTTGTAATGTACTGTAATGTAGGGATTGCTAGTTTATGATAATGTTGGTGATGTTATTTTTGTATATCATTAGTGTTGTTGTCGGTGGTGATGGTGGCGGCAATAGTAGTAACCAGAAGTGATGGTGTAGCTACTCATCCCGTCACACCAGGAATCTACACGGAAACACCGCACCACACGTCACCACACCACATAGCATTACACTCGACTGGCACCCTACACCACCACAACCACCAGACAGCTCTACCCAGCCAGCCGTGCGCTTTATCATATATACGCACACGTACCTGTCCTTTCTCCGCTGCACCACTTCACTGCTTTAATCGATAATGTTACACGAATGAAGGGTTTCTATTAAAATTATTGGATCATCACTAGGGAGCACAGCCAAGAGCTTCAGTATCACACACTTCATCTTCTTAATAACATTGGGATTATTAGAAATGTACCGAGCAGCTGCGATTGTGAAGGTGTTAACACGTAACATCAGAAGGCATCAAAGAGGAGAGAGAGAGAGAGAGAGAGAGAGAGAGAGAGAGAGCTGCTAACATTAGGAAATAAACTCAAGTCTCACACTGAAATAAGCTTACATTAAACAAAGCATATGGTACTGTTATCTTGACGCATCACGAACAAACGAGACAACGGAACGGAACGGAAAGAAAAGAGTGGGGGAAGTAAAGAAGAACACTATATAGAGAGGGAAATATGTGGTGAAGGACAGCAATACATTGAAAGTGAGTGGGCTTTACCACACTGCTACATTAATTTAATTCATTTTTTTCCTAACGAGACAACTGTTATTCCATCTCAGTTTTATACAAAAGAGTTAACAAGTTCCCCCACACGCAATGTATCCTGTCCTACTTAACAGTACATCATGCCTCACACCTGCCCGCCTCCTTGCCTTTCCCACACACCACACTCCCTCTTCCTCACACCTGCACGTCCCAACCGATGAAATTAGTTGAAAAAATTGAAAAAAAAAAAAAAACACCAGAAAAGTCGCATCCGTTGCCACTGACGCCGCGACGGGAATTACCTGACGAAGGAGCAATAAACATTCTACTCTTCTCCTCCTCCTCCTCCTCCTCCTCCTCCTCTTGTCACCTCAGCTCTTCTCTTCTACTGCATGGAAAAAAATCTCGTCTCTTCAGTCATCTTTGATCTCTTTTCATCTTTTCATCGTCTCTCTCTCTCTCTCTCTCTCTCTCTCTCTCTCTCTCTCTCTCTCTCTCTCTCTCTCTCTCTCTCTCTCTCTCTCTGGATGTTCCTTCTTTTTCATTCACAGTTTAATGGTTCTGATCTTATTAATTTCACGGTTTTTTTTCTCCTATTTATTCACTACATTGGTTTTTTTTTAGATGCGAGTGTTTTTTTTTGTTTTTTTTTTGAGGTGTGAGAAGAGTTCAATATTCCCTTGAAGCACCTCACCATTTTTTTTTATTTCAACATAATCTTATCTCTTTCTTTCCCATGTTTTTATTTTTTAGTCACATAAATCTTTTCGCGACGGTTTTATTGAACAGAAATAAAACTGCAAGCACTAGAGAGTTTGACTGATTTGATCCCACTTGCTGCTTTCATTGCTGTCTTTCCACATTATATTTTAAACCTGTACCAGACTATTTTCCCGTAAGCCAGAGGAGACGCCGTGGCAACCGAAGCGTCAGTACGGCAGGTGAGCAGATCAGACCCAGATCAGACACACAGGTTTCACTCCTGCAGCCTTCACAGCCCGAGGCGCATCAAGACGACGCCACCACTACAGCCAAGGGCGGCAAGGCGCACTGCACCAGACCTGCGTGCCTCGTGACAGTCGTGCGGACAGGAAGTTTTGCCAATTCGCAGAGCAAGCCGCCTAACGCTGTTCACTGCCGAGAACAAAAACCCTGCAGCTGTATTTTACTAGTGCGATAACAACCCCCACTGAAGTTATTCAGAGTGGGAAAGGTCTCATCACTGCGCCATAATGTTTGCTGGGGCTTGACGGACAGCTTCACTGCAGCAGCTTTCACACTTGTTTATAACATTCACACACAACTGCACGACCGGCTCTGTGGAGATGGTGGAGCGACCTTTCACTCACTTGCTCACGATTGCTTTGGTTCAGTTTTTAAATAACTGTAGTCTCTCCCTATAACTACAAATATACGATACATTACACTGCTCACTATCGAAGCATTTGTTCCTGGGTGGCTGCAACGCGTGGGGCAGGTTGTCGTACCTCACAGTAAACGTAGATAGGTAGATTTATTGATACGCCGATTGACTTTTTACATCGGTTGGGTCATGTACTGCACAGTAATACCACAGGCCACGAAATACGGATTTAATTTCAAGGACGCACACACACGAACTCAAGAACAAACGTGGTAAAGTTCAAAAAGAAAAAAAATCTTCGAAAATCTCTGTAAAACATTTGGACTCGTCAGCACGCTGCCACCCTGCCAGCACGGAGGCACAGCTGAGGCAAGACGCCACTTACTGAAAATAGTAAATTGGTAAGAAAATGTCAGACGAAGTTAATATTAAAAGAACCTGACATCGCTAAATAGTAGTGATGGCATGCTTGATTTGGAGACGACACTCCGGCCAAGCGAAGAAAATGTTGGTAATTGTGACAGAAACCACCATCGCCACCAGCACCACACAGCAAAGACAAACTGAATCACAGGAAGAATGCGACCATTAGCATAACGAAGGTAACCTAATCGCACAAGATCAAAATACTGTGCCGACACTCAGCAGATATTATGTCCCAATACAACAAAGTCCATCCAGCGAGCATCGGCGAAAATAACTTCAAACTTAGACATTCAACATAGCATAATGGACTTAGACATTAAATAATCATTCAGTGCTCCCAAAAGAACACCGTCAACTTGTAACTGAAGAGCTGAGTGTCACATGCATCACACGCCTAGATAAACCCCAGTTCAGCGAGGGAGTGGCTAATGACTCGTGATTAAAGGCCGTATGTCTCAGAGCTTCCTTATTAACACTGACTTAAATGCTTGAGCAGCTACTGGTAAACACAATGCACATATGAAGCTACGTCTGTCCACACACAAACACACACACACATTCTCTCTCTCTCTCTCTCTCTCTCTCTCTCTCTCTCTCTCTCTCTCTCTCTCTCTCTCTCTCTCTCTCTCTCTCTCTCTCTCTCTCTCTCTCAACATCTTCGTTCTCTTCTTCCCTCCCCTGCCTGGTCTAATCAGCTGGCCGCCTCCCACTCATCACACTTTCTCCAGCCACCACTCACGCCGCCAAGGCATCGACCGCCCACCCTGATTAGTGTAATTAAGCTCTTGTGGCCCACTCTGCCATGCATGTCCCTCACTACCTTAATGAATAATTCTACCTTTTTTTTTTTTTTTTATTCCACTCGCATACCTCCAATCTATCCTAGACCCCTCACCTCATCTACCACCTCCAGTAGCCAACCAGCCGCCTATCCACCCACCGCCAGCCATCCGCCAGCGGGGAAATCAATGTTCCACTAATGACATGGAAACAGAATATACACATTGTGTGTGTGTGTGTGTGTGTGTGTGTGTGTGTGTGTGTGTGTGTGTGTGTGTGTGAAAGTGAACGCGAAGTGGTAATGGTAGTTTTGTTGGTGGTTATAGTGGTGGTGGCTATGATGATGATGGTGATAATGGTGGTATTAATGATGGTGATGAAGGTGAGAGAGAAAGAAACAAAGAGAATGAAACAGAACCGATTGACTAATGTAACAATGCTATCTATTCACCTTTATTAATTATCTCTCTCTCTCTCTCTCTCTCTCTCTCTCTCTCTCTCTCTCTCTCTCTCTCTCTCTCTCTCTCTCTCTCTCTGTTTTTCAGCCTACCACTTATCACGTCTCCCACACCCCACATTCTTCCTTTTATTCCCTTCCCGTCCTTTTATTCCTCCCAATCTCCCTTCACACCCACCCTCCCTCCCTCCCTCCCTCCCTCCCTCCTAAGCCCACTAGCCTCCCAAGGTAACTTCATATCTTGGTCGGCTTGGCAGATTCGCTCCGTGGCCAGAGTTATGCTGAGAAACGGTCTATTACCATTATTACTTCGCCCACCACTCCCCCCTACCCTCCTCCTACCCCACTCACCCACCCGACCGTTCTCTCTCTCTCTCTCTCTCTCTCTCTCTCTCTCTCTCTCTCTCTCTCTCTCTCTCTCTCTCTCTCTCTCTCTCTCTCTCTCTCTCTCTCTCTCTCAATAATTTCTTTTCTGGTATTGGTGAATCCACTTTTAAACGCTCACAGAAAGAACTAACTGATGATGGTAAATCTGTTGGCCAGCTTCCTGAACCTAATATTAGTACTGTCTCTACTTTTAGACCAGAACCAGTAGATATTAACACCATAATATTAACAGTTAAAGATCTCAATACAACCAGCTCTGTCGGCTCTGATGGTATCGGGTTACGGTTTCTCCGAGACGCGCTGTGTGTCATAGTTCCTTTCCTTACGTGTATGGTCAACACATCCCTGAGGCCTGGAAACATGCCTTGGTCGTCCCAATATATAAGAACGGTGACTCTGATAGTGTGAATAATTATAGACCAGTATCTATACTACCTATCATATCTAAAGTACTGGAAAAAAATTGTTGCTAAACAGCTGTCATTTTACTTAGAATCTAATAATTTATTGTCTGAGAGTCAACATGGCTTTCGACCCAAACTATCTACTGAAACGGCCCTCACTAGCGTCACAGATGCATTGTATGCAAATATGGACAACAAGAAAGTATCTCTGTTAACCTTGTGTGACCTCTCCAAAGCATTTGACACAGTCAACCATAAATTCCTTCTAAATAAGTGCTCTCTATTAAATATTGACTGCTTTTGGTTTGATAATTATTTGATGAATAGAAGTATGTCAGTTCGTCTAGAAAACAATATATCTAAAAAGAAAACTACTTGCTATGGGGTCCCACAAGGCTCGATCCTGGGACCAATTTTATTTGGCATCTATGTCAATGACTTATATGAACATGTTGATTGGCTCCTGATACAATATGCTGATGACACACAATTTTTGCATTCGGGAACTATTGAAGATATTAATCAAATTGTGAAATACACTGAGGACACTCATGAGAAATGTCGAGATTATTTTTTGAAAAATGGTTTGATGTTCAACTCCTCTAAAACTCAGTGTATTTTTATAGGAAATAGTCAGCTATTATCTAAAATTCCACCTACCACAATGATCAACTTTAATGGGAACATCATATACCCAAGTAAACACGTAAAAAAATTAGGAGTCTATATTGACCGCTTTATGCTCTTTGATGTCCATACTAATGAGTTAAATAAGAAAGCTATTGGTATTTTAATGTATATCAGCAGAATAGGTGACAGCTTAGATAAACAAACCAGGGTCATTATTGTACAGACACTCGTTCTTAGCTTAATTGAGTATTGCATTAGGATATGGGGAACTGCAAGTGACACTGTAATATCTAATGTGCAGAAAGTGCAAAATTTTGCAGCAAGGGTTGCAGTGGGAGGAGTAAGGAAATATGATCATATATCTCCATTTATCAGGGAACTGAAATGGCTAAAAATAAGGCAGAAACATGTATTTCAAGTAGGTATAACTATTTTTAAAGCTTTACGAGGATTTTACCCAGAATGGTTTTTATCATTAAGCAGTAGACAAGCTGTTACTAGCAGCATCACCAGACAGAGGCACAGCCTGTACGTGCCACACACAAAAACACACAGTGGAGACAGGCGCACTGCTGTACGAGGAGCCAAGCTGTGGAACGCGCTCCCACCTCGCCTAACCCAGGCACCCTCTCTTAACACTTTTAAGGCTAGAATTGAGAAATTTCTGCTAACAGATAATGTTTAAGCCAGACTGAGGATTTTATCGTCATCTTTTCAAGAAAATTTTACTCGCTAATATATCTCTATTTTATACTTTTATCTTATTTTATTGTATTTTTATTTTATTTTTATTTTTATTTTATATGTATGTTTTTGTGCATGTGTAGTATGTGTGTTTCTTTTATTGTGACTTTTTACCTTTGGGATTTAATGGTAAACAATTTATCAAATCTTTTACATTAATATATAATAGTTGTAAGAGACTTATGTATCTGAATGTATTGTGATTGATGTGTCTATCGTGATTACTAAATATCTATTGTAACCTGAGTAATAACCACTTTGGTGGATAATAAACAAATCTGAAAAATCTGAAATCTGAAAATCTCTCTCTCTCTCTCTCTCTCTCATATGTGGGAGCGTATAGCAGGCAGAGTATCATATTGGCTTTGCAATGGTGATGAAAATGATGATGAGGAAAATATTAGAAGAAGAAGAAGAAGAAGAAGAAGAAGAAGACGAAGAAAAGAAAAAAAAGGGGGAAGGAGGAGGATGAAAAAAAAAGGAAGGAGGAGGAGAAGGAGGAGGCGGAAGAGCAAAAGAGTATAATATAAATTCATATTCTTTAGTATTATTATCATAATTTTCCCTCCGCTGCTGAGAGAAGGTCAAGGGGGAGAGTGGGGGGATGCGCGTGGCTGCAGAAGGAGAAAGATTAGATGAATGTGCGCCTGATCTACGCCGAGACCAAGCGTGATTGCCTCGGTGGGTGTTATTAAAGAAAGGCAAGAGTGGGATGGCAGACACCGCGAGGCTGATGAGGTGATGAGTGGATGCAGTGGCGCTGACTGGCAGTAAGTCACGCTGATTGATGCCCAAGCTTCGATGATGCCGGGCTCTACATACTTAACAGTGAGGTCATCCCCCCCCCTCCTCTCTCTCTCTCTCTCTCTCTCTCTCTCTCTGTAAAGGGGCCTGCACACAGTCATACATGTTGGCATACTTGCATGACAAACACGTGTATGAAGCTAAGTTTGACCGTGTGATGGGTGAGTTTGGTTGGCATACATGTTGGTCATACTGTATGACGAAAATCAAACCGAGCTTGACTTTTCTGGGCGGAGCATTATGTCCACATACATGTTGGTACGTCTGACAGTTCGTCATACCGTCAAACATCAGTTTGAGCTTTACAGGTTGTGAGGGAAGATGTCCATTAACAGCAGTACGGAGTGCGCTAATGCAAAACAGCATGAGAAGAACATTATATTATAATTTATAAATTGCTACAGAGAACACCCGGCTCTATGGAAAGTCAAATCCCGAGAATACTCAAATAAAATTGAAAGGAATAAAGGGATTGTTCAACTTGTAGAAATTCTAAAGGAACTAGAGCCAGAATGCACTCGAGACGGTGTCATGAAGAAAATAAATAGCCTACGTTCTGCGTTCAGGAGAGAACATAAAAAACATGAAAATTCAAAGAAATCTGGGGCAGCAACCAACTAAGTATACACGCCATCGTTGTGGTATTATGGTGATATGCTCTTCACTCTAGACCAAGATATGCCAAGAGAAAGCCACTCCAATCTGGAAACTTTACCAAAGGACTCGGATGATGAGGTATGCGAACATAATTTTTTATTTATTTGCACAAAACAAATCATTGCAATAGTTATATACTAAAGCATTGTTATTGATTTTTATTACATTCAGTGAGAAAACATGTCACAAATAAACCTAAGGTAGCGATTAACCTACGTCGTTTCTTGAATTGTTACCTATAGGTAGGTTACCTATTATAAGGAAATATAAGTCGTATCATTGACAAAATGAACACCCACATGTATTTACACTAAGTCGTTTTGCCAGGAGACGGCCCCTTCATTATTAAAGTATCGTTTAAAGTCATCGCGTACTTTTTTGGCGACTTGGGAAGAATTTCGCGATCCATAACCATTTGCTAATCCTGCGACTGAATTACTATCCAGCGATAGTCCAGATGAAGGTTCTCCATTTGAACTATCTTCCCTATGGGGAAGATAGCTCATGTGCATCATGTGCATCATGTGCAGATATTGAGTCTCTCATAAGTGTATCAGACCGTTCAATGAAAGGCGTGACAAGCGTAAGCAGATGGGTATATGCTTGCTCGTCCATCCTAAGGTAATTTCGCCAATCATTGGGTTCTAACCTCAACTCATCAATCAAGTTTGAATGTGAAAATTTTTTTCTTTTTAAAAGCCAGCTTCTTGCCCATTTCGATCTCTTTGTTTCTTTTTTCTTTAACGCTAAAGCTAGCCCAACGGCAATTAGAGTGTCTTCGTCTAGAGACATGTCGTTCCTGCGCACACACTTTACTGACTGATGTTTGTTGCCAATTAGTATGACTGTGTGATGAGTCTTCATACACGTGTTTGTCATGCAAGTATGCCAACATGTATGACTGTGTGCAGGCCCCTTAAAAGAATGTTCATGCTAAACCAACACAACAAGAACATCACACACACACACACACACACACACACACACACACACGGAGGAGGGCGATAAGGAGTAAAGCACAGCAGCGGGCCATATCAGCGGACGCCAAGAGGAGGGGGAGAATTAGAACGAGGAGAAGGAGAAGGAGGGAGGTAGATGAATTGAAGAAGGAGAAGGAGGAACATAGAAGGAGGAAGAAGAATAAAAAGAATAGGAGGAATATTTGTTAACTAGAAAAAAAAAAAAAAAGATACTGTCCATTACCAGTGTATAAGTATTATTCATTAATTTGGCAGAGATGGTGAGGCAGTGCACATCAGGGCGCTACAAGACGGCAGCGTGTACACCATCCAGAAGACGTTTAGGTGAATGTCTGCACAACTTGCTAACTTACCACGGCCAAACAATCCTCGTCACACACGATGTTATGTATGGGAAGGCAAGACGCAGAGTAACAGGCGAAAGAGACTTGTGGTAAGAACTATTGCTTGGGTGTGCCTGGGATAGACGGGCAGGTGACGCAGGGAAGTGAAGGTTAGGTGTGCATCCTCAAGTGGATGCATTACTTTTATTTCACAGAAACTTTTTGTGTCTCAGTGACTTGCCCAGAAGGAACCACCTATGAGGAGGTTATAGGACATTATGCGGTACAAGATGCTTGTCATGTACGTTCTAGTAAACTAACCACCTACCCTTCTAGGATTCACTTAGCTTTCACGACAGACCTTTCATATAGGGTTTTCCCTGTCACTTCCCTGGAGAACTTGACAAGGTCAAGGATTTCTTTAATAGCAAACTCCTTATCCACTCTTTCCTTCTCAAACACAAAAGAGTTTTCAGAGGCTTTAGAGACATCTTTACCAGTATATCTGAAACCTGGTGGTGAAAGGGCAGCTCTTCAACCTCTGTTGCTGTGGGCGTTACGCGCAGTGGCAGCAAGGTGAACAGGTCAGCCAGTGGGTGAGTCGCTGCCTGCAAGACGCTCGTTGCTGCCTTTTCTTGCTGCGTCTCGGCGACGCTTCTGCCACGCGCACTGGCTGCTCTGGGGCCTGGCTGCCGCTATCTTGCTGCGGGACGCCTGCGTCCAGGCCTGCGCGTGGCAGAAGCGTAAAAGCTATTATTGGCCTACCATGCGCAACGACATAGAAAATTATGTTGCCAGGTGTATATCATGTGCAAAGCACAAGGGTGCGGTAAAAGGACCAGCCCCAATACTGGAATATCCACTACCTGAGCGACCTTGGGACATTGTCTCCATTGATCTTCTTCAATTACCCAAAAGTCCAAATGGCTCGCAGTATCTACTTGTGTGTGTAGACCATTTTTCAAGGTTCGTGGTTCTCTCACCTTTAAAGGAAAAATCTGCTAAATATGTAGCGCATGCGCTAGTAACTAAGTTGTTTTGTCCATACTCAGCACCACGAGTGTTGTTAAGTGATAATGGATCTGAATTTCGCAATGAAATCCTACAAGGTATATGTGCACAGTACAACATCAAACACACCTACACTGTGGTTTACCATCCTTCTTCAAACGGACTGGTAGAAAGAGCAAACAGGAATCTTGGAAGTTCTTCGTCCAGTTGTAAACAGTCTGCATGATGACAGGGAGGACTGGTTACCACATGTTGGTGCCTGCATTAACACTTCACTGTGTGAAAGTACTGGGAAATCCCCACACTATATATTGTACGGTGAAGATCTTCCTTATGATTTGTTGGCAAGTCCACAAACTTCAGTGTACAACGTAGATGACTAGGTTAAACAACATATGCATGTCTCCAAGGATATTCATGCTAAAGTCCGAAGTAGGCTACAAGCTTCTAGGGCAGGAATGATGGCTAGACAACACAAGCGTGCGACCCCTGTCACGATACAGCTTGGAGACGCAGTTAAAGTTCTTCATCCAGGCAGGACCTCCAAACTTTCCCAAAAATGTAGTGGTCCATGCTCGGTTGTCCGCCAGTTACATGGTAACAAATTTGAGGTGCATGACACCTGTGTCATGCACCTCAAATTTGTTTTGCTTCTGATGATCTAGTATCACTATTTTCCGCTTAGGAATGACATACCAGTTCATAGATTTCAGCTAACTTCTCAGCTTTAGACATAAATGTGGTGTTATTACTTTCCTTAATTAGGTATTAATTACACACGTACATTACGTTTCCATCGTCCAAAGGCGACTCCACCCTTAAAGGAAGAATGGTTAGTATTGTTCGAAGTGTGAAAATTTTAAGAGTTGGAGATTGAGGGACAAATAGAATTATCTTAGTTAACCCTGAACACTTAAGAGAAAATGGAAGCGAGTGCTCCGTCCAGCAGGAAAAGAAAACGATATTTAAGAGGTAAACTGAATTTTTTTAAATAATGCTTCATATTAGCACGGAATTGTTTTAATGCCATTTAAAAATTTGCCAGTAAATATTCAACACTTCCACTATTCGCATTTTTTTCCGTTTCGTCTGATTTTTAACAACTGATGCAATGCTTCTATTTACATGAGAGTTTTCCAGCAACCTTTCCAGCACTGCCTGTATTTATGAACGCCATTATTTTCGAGAGAGAGAGAGAGAGAGAGAGAGAGAGAGAGAGAGAGAGAGAGAGAGAGAGAGAGAGAGAGAGAGAGAGAGAGAGAGAGAGAGAGGTTGTCCTCATAAATGAATGAGTTTCGGGTTGATGAGGATAATAATTTTTTGCCAATATTTTGGAACAAGTTTGCGTACTTACTAATGAGTGCAACTGTATAACAACGAACAACAACAATAACTACTACTACTACTACTACTACTACTACTACTACTACTACTACTACTACTACTACTGCTGCTGCTACCACCACCACCACCACCATCCCCACTACGTAGCAAGACAAGAAGAGGACATGCGAGGGCTGGTCGGTGGCCACAGTAGTAGTAGTAGTAGTTTATTGACAAAGTACCATTACAAATTGATAAGATACATATTATTCTGATCTCTACTTCGTCCAAATTGAATTGATAAGTCACATTATGTAGAGAGCCGCTTACTAGGTATTAATAACTAAACAAATTATCTTAAGTTTAAGAACTTTCCTACTAAGTACATAGAAAATACAAAAAGGAAATTCACCGTAATAAAACATGACACGTACATTTAAATGCAAAAATTACCAGAGCTTAGAGAATATAAGTAAAATACATTAACAGTATTTACCTTAAACAGATGTCTGCCCTATCTTTTAAGAGTAATTTTTATAAAATTTCAGAACTGCATATACATAGTCACAAACTTCCTCCAGATGGGTGTTATCAGTAAACATTGCTTGTAGGGTGTCATATGTGATGTGTGGGTGGTCATTCCTGTGTTGTGCACTGAGTGGACAGCGTAACAATGCATGTTCCTCTGTTTGTGTGTGTGTGCCATCACAGGGACACACACGCTGGTCACGCGGGGTTCGACTCCACCGCCCCACTTCAATTCGGAGACTGTGTGACATGAGACGTAGTCTGGTGAAGGCCTCACGTTTGTAATCTGGTACATATTGTGTGGTGCTGTAGATCGGGTGAACCGTTAATGACGGATTCATATATGTTATATAAGTTGTTAGCTTTGTGGCGCCTGGAGCTTTTTCTCTTACAGTTTGCTTAACATGATCGAGTTCATCAGGGTTCCTGTTTTTTTATCTTACTTGTTCCAAAAACCGATAGCCTGGAGTGTTTTCTTCCCTACATAAGTTGTATATGTAGTGAAAAGGAATGTCTCTGTCCATCTGATCAGCTAGTGTTTTAAATTTGTATCTTCTGTCAGCCACTAGCTTATTTAACGGGTTGATTCCAGCTTCTATCATGCAGAGATTTACACTAGTATTTTTCCTCACTCCCATTAAACATTTTATCAGCTTATTATACTGTTTTTCTACACTTTTTTAAATTATTACTGAACCATGACTCACAGCTATATAATAAGGCACTTGTTACTGCAGCATCAAATACTTTCTTTTTATAAACAAAAGGCATTAGAGTGTTGCTGGCACAAAATATGGCAAACTTATTCACTATGGCCTCACTCGCGGTGTGGTGCAGTGCTGTAACAGTGTTCGTGTGGGCCGCGTCGGTGAACCATGCGCCCAGGTACAGGTACTGGTTACAGTATTGCACCTGCACCCCGCCACTGTTCAAACTCTGTCTATCATTCTCATCACCGTTGATCACAAAGAACTTGGTTTTCTTCTCATTGATTAGCATTCCACTTTCTTTACAGAATTCCGAAACAGAGGCTAGTTTTTTTAAGCACATTTTTCGGGAAGTCGCAAGTACTACAGCATCATCCATTAGTAATAATACATGTAAACTACCAAGAAAGCCATCTCTTTCTACAGCTCTTTTTAGCATTTGTACCATTTTATCTATATATATTACAAATAATAAACTACTTGTTGGTGCACCTTGGCGGACACCTACAGTTGTGTCTATTATTGCAGATTTTAATATGTTCTTCGTGCAAGTGTACATTGCTTTTATGATATACAACATTACTTTACCACATCCTAATTCTTTTAATCTCTTAACCAATTTATTTCTGGGCACTCTGTCATAAGCTTTACTAAAGTCAATAAAAAAGGACATACAATTTATTTTTCTTATAATTGGCATAATCACATAATAAGCTTAAGGATATCACATGTTCCAAGCACCCTCTGCCTTTTTGAGCGCCTGCCTGACATTTATCAATGTTAAACCAAAGTTTAAGTCTGTTCAATATTAATGTGTCAAAAATCTTAGCTAGTGTGTCCATGATACATATACCTCTATAATTTACACATAACATCTTGTTACCTGACTTAAACAGTACTGTTAGTTTGCTATAACACCATACTTGGGGGTACAACACTTTCATTAATATAATATTAAATATTGTCAAGAAGAACATTAACCAAGATGCTGGTAACATTCTGAACACACCAGGACACATTCCACAGTAACTCTTATTCACATTTATATCACGATTTACCTGACTCAGTTCCTCATACGTGAAAGAATCATCTAATATCTAATATGCTGTACTAATATCACAACTGAAACTTGTTCGTGCATTTTCAGTATTCAATAGTTTTTCAAAATGTTCTTTAAATTGAACATCGTTGGGTCTGTCACCTTTATTTTGATCAACGTTTCCTTTCCAGTTGATAGATTTCCATATCATTTTTGTGTCGTTGGTCTCCAATATTCTCTTCCATCTTGGCTCCATCGAGACCCAGTTGTTGTTCGCAGCAACTTGTCGTTGTTGGTTCGTCACTCTGGTGGTGGGAACAGCAGCAGCAGCAGCAGCCGCCCTGATGATGCGGCAACCTTCGGTTACCGCTGCCTCCACCTCATGTACCTCGCTGTTTCCTGTCAGTACTGGAGTTGGGGTCACTTGTAATTCCCTTGTCAGTGCGCCTAGGTCCACATCCTTGTACTGTATGCTCTTAGGTAGTGATGGCTGTATCTTTTCTGCACACCGTGGCTTCCCCAGTGCTGATGCCCTGCGCAGCAGCTCGATAGAAGACGCAGCCTGTCTTGCAGCGATGGTCACGGTGACACAGAGAGGGGCGTGGTCAGATCTCGGTACTGTTTGATCCATGTGGAGGTTTGTGATCATATCTACACATTCATTCTTAATCACACACAAGTCAATTTCAGATAACCAACGTTCGCGTCTTCTGAATGATAAGTCGCCTCCTAATAATTTCCCGTTGCGGTGAAGGTGGTTTGCCACGGCCAGCCCGTTATTGTTACAGATATTCAACAAAGTTCTGCCGTGCTCGTTGACCACGTTATCCTGCACGCCTCTGTATTGGTAGTAGTTGCCATCTCTGTCTGAGAGTTGCGGTGTTGCCACACGTGCGTTGAAGTCACCCAGGGCGATGACTCTATCTCGATCAGTCATATGTCTGACTAGGGCCCCATATTGTGCTGGGCTGTAATAGGGTGAGTCACTCGGGGGTATAATATATATTCCGCCTAACTTCAACGTCGGCAAACACGATAATACCACCCAAATCTGACCTTCATCTTCTTTGTCCACTTGTATCAAACTGTCCATTATTTTGCTCTTCACAAGCATCACTACTCCGCCTCTGTGTTGGCCTTCTCTTGATGCATTCTTGTATATGCTAAACCCTGGAACGCTCAGGTTAAAGTACATCTTTGATTCTAAAATCCAGACAATATCAAACTTAAGAATAAACGTCAGTATATTCTGCTCTTGAAGTTTATCTTTGAGGCCTGAGATGTTCCACGAGCATAGTTTTAAATCACAGAGGGGATATGGTCTTAGAAAAAATGAGGCATGAACCTGTCAATCACTACTCCATTTCGCAACAGTACACGATTTTTCCAGTCATATTCTATGTTTACTCCAACATTTTCTGGTTTTTCTTTTTCCTCTCTTTCACTCTTCCTTAGACGTGCATTCTCTCTCCTGACAGCGGGATGTACGTCTTTTTTAATGTATACTCTTGACAGTGTCTGATTCGCATTCTTCAAGTTTTTCCCTGCGCGTACAATACTGTCTTGCTGAGTCTGATTGTTCACGGTGATGTGGATAGGTCTTATGTTCCTTTCGTTTGGTCTTCCGAGCCGCCTTGTCACCCATCTGTCTCGATCAGCTGCCGCCTCGCACCCTGTTGCCTCCATCACCTTACCAATCTTTTCCTCATCGGTGCTGCCAAGCTCGTCAGCTGATTCGGAGACTCCAGTTAAAATAATGTTTAACTTGCGATCTTTATTATCCAAAGCCTCCAGAAACAGCTGCTGCTGATGTATGATTTTATATGCATCGTCCATTCTCTCTGATAAGTCAGCCACCTGCTGCTTGATGGCGGTCACTTCCCTCAGTGACTGCTTCATACTCTGCAGCTCTGCCAGTAGTACTGCATTCGATGGCTCAGGGTTTCTTGTCTCGCTAATGAGTGTAGTCAAAGCCTGCTTCAACTGAGCATTTCTCAGTCTATCAACATCATTTGGTGTAAGTGATCGGACAGTATCGGCATCCTTTAAATCATTTAAGTCTGCCATTCTGTTGGGTTCACTGCTCAGGTGTGGTTGCTATGGACGCGTTGCTAGGGCTTACTGCGCATGCGCAGAAATGACCCACAGGGCGTGAGGGAGGGTTACCCAAGTACCTCTGATATATAGGGGTTAGTTTTGACTGATTCCAAATTGTTAGCGTCACAGGTTCTGATCTAAGTAGATTCCAGCAACTCTTACACACCTTTCAAAATCAGTAGTGTATCTATAACACTTCCCTTGAGTGTGAATTCGATGGAAATATGAGCAGCTCTTCCACCAACTGTTTACCCTCACGAACGCCCTCTACACACAACATCACGTGCCTCATAATTAAAGTTTGATGAAAAATGTGCAAGCGTTTTTCATCCCTTCACTGTGCACCTGACCTCGTTCCTTAACAAGAGAACATTTACGACAACTTTTGTACTTTGCATTGAAGATAATATAAATGTTGAAATACCTGCAGTAAAGGAAAATGAAAAAAAAGAAAAATACTCACGGGTTTTTAAATGTTCCCGCATGAGGAAAGTAAAGCAAAGAGGCACGTTCAGATGCATCTTAAAAAATAGTAAGCCGGGGCGTAAATTTAACCGACAGACTAAAAACAAGAGACAAAAGAGTAGCGAGACAGAAAGCGACGTGCATTGAGCTGCATGGATTTCAGGTACCAAGACTAGCACAAAGGCTTATACTTTCGCCCGCATTAGGTGTGAAGCTTGGACAAAAGTGTCTATGTTGGACACGGAGGAGGCGTGAGAGTTGCTCAGCACACTCAGAACAGAGGCGGAGTGACGCACGCTATGTACACCATGTCTTTGTGCTTCCATTCTCTCCTCCTCTCCTTTACTGGAGCAGCATTTAACTCGAGTGTTTTCTTCTATTTTTCTTCTTCAGCCAATCTCCATTTGGGTGAGTTAAAACTGAAGAAATAATAAGTCCTCCTCTCACCCCAGGCAGCCATTACTCTTCCTGTAAGCTCGCCTCCATCTGTGCCAGGAAAAGTGGAAATAAAAAAATGAGCGAAAGAACTGCACTACTGCTGCACTCACCCGCGGGCTGACAAATGTTGGGAAAGATCAGATTCCACATATCTAACACTGTGTACTTACAATTACAATTATGACGAATGCCAACACTGAAACACAGTGTTACATTTGTTCAAACACGGAAAACCTTATGCAAATAAAACATGTGCGCGAGATTATTTAAATTGAGACGATACACTTAATTATAATTCTTCCTTGCTGTACAGAACACCAAGTCTACACAAAGAGCTCTACTACTACTACTACTACCATTACTACTACTACTACTACTACTACTACTACTACTACAATGAAATAAATTAATAATGATGTTAACCGCAACAAGAGCAATAGCAGCAGCTCAGGGCGTAATGAGTCATGCAGATTAACGAGTGTTACACTGTCTTGCACACCTTAACACGGAGCGTCGCCCTTACAGCACTTCAACATGTGCACAACAAATACTAAAGGAGAGAAAGGTCACCTGCAGCGTCAGCATGAACCTTTCAATGCCCTTCTCATGTCAAATATCAAGTTGTTTTTATAAGCCGAGGATACTTAACTGACTCTCACATTTACCTGAAATAATAATGCCATATCCTTCCAGGTTTCTAAATGATTCGTATATCTCTAGAAATAAAAAAAAAAAAGACTGTGGTGGGAAAAACTCCTTGCAGTAGAAAAATAAAGAAATTACTCCGCACATAATAAAATTCTTATTATAGGGAATGTCTGTTTATCGTTGCTTTTTTTTTTGAAAAGAATAAATAAATAAAATAAAAAGTACTGTCAATTCCTCTCTCATTCCTGATACCTATGAATAGTTTCTCATGTGACTTTTTCTAGCGTCTAAAACACACACACACACACACACACACACGTTTCCCTCTCTCTAGCTGCGCTTCACGGATTTAATAGCTTACTTTCACACCTCCACAAAACATTTACAATTGTACAGCGTTTCTCCAGCCATCACCCACTCCTACACGACTCCCCTCTCTCTCTTTACTTGCCTTTTCCTATCACACTTTTCCCTTTCCCTCTTCCCGACAGTTTTTTCCTCCCGCTTTATTGGTCTTGTTCCGTCTCCTGACCCGTTCCGTCCATCTCCTTTCGGTACTCCTCAAAACTTCCTCCCTAAATCTCGCCACCGCTGCTCCTGCGCTAATTGAGTACGGTTTTAGCTTTTTCTTTTCCGAGGTAACTTTGAACTACAGTGATTTTTAATTTTTGTTCTCTTTTCTTTTCTTTTTCAGTTTGCTTTACGGCCGTGAGGATGTTGACACTGCCCGCTTGTACTGCGTGTGTGTGTGTGTGTGTGTGTGTGTGTGTGTGTGTGTGTGTGTGTGTGTGTGTGTGTGTGTGTGTGTGTGTGTGTGTATGTGTGTGTGTGTGTGTGTGTGTGGTGCTTGGAGACTGTGACAGGAACAACAGGAAATGAAAACATGTTCAAAGGGCCACGCACGAACACACACACACACACACACACACACACACACACACACACACACACACACACACACACACAAAGACACACACACACACACACACACACACACACAGAGAGAGCTGAAAGTCAAAAATACCACCAAAAGGAGGAGAAGGAGAAATGGACCACGCTCAAACTACGGCCTACTACTCTTGAAGGAATATGCTCATGGAATTGGAGCTCTCCTTCCGCGGCGCCGCCATCCTAAGACGATCCCCAGCGACCCTCTCACGCGCCAGCAGGAGTACGGACACGCCCCAACATCATCATCACAAATACCATCAGTTTACTCTCCTATTTTTTTCTTCATTCTACGTTTTCCTTCATCCTCTTTTAGTCCTCTACGATCTTGTGTTTCCATATTATGCCTTTCCTCATTCTCCGCCTCCTCCTCCTCCTCCTCCTCCTCCTCCTCCTCCTTCTCCTCTTCCTCCTCTTCCTACTACTACTACTACTACTACTACTACTACTACTACTATTACTACTACTGTTGTGCTTTCTCTAATGCTAGTGATTATTGTTGAGTAGTGAAATCGAGAAGCCCAGCGAGGAAGTGGTGGTACGTTGCTGCATATATTCTTTTGTAATGCTTTGTAATCCCCCTCCTCCTCCTCCTCCTCCTTTCCCTCTTCTTCTATTTCTTGTTTTTCCTCTTTCTTTTTTCCATCTGCTCAACTATTTATTTTTTTCCTCTTTGGTTACTTTTACACATCCTCTTCTTCCTCGTCATATCTAGCTTCCTTTTTCCTGACCTCCTTCTCTTTTTATTTCTTTGTCTACCATCCCCATCCTCGCCCTCCTTTCCTTCCCCCCTCTTCTCTCCTTCCCTTTCCTGCCTCCCCATCATCAGATCAAGCCAAGACCATGTTATTGTCCACTGCTCTCTCTCTCTCTCTCTCTTTTTCTCTCTCTGGAATTTCGGTGCACAAGAAATGCCATTTTCCCCCTCTCCTATCGCAAGCACACACACACACACACACACACACACACACACACACACACACACACACACACACACACACACAAGCAGCAAAGTGTGCACTCCCGGGCCAGTCGACCACAGCAAGGAGAACATGATATGCAAGAGCTGGTGCATCGTTTTGCATACACCGAAGGAACAAAATAAAAGAGAGATAGGGGAGTTGATGAAATGTAAAACACTTCTTCCAATACCAATTATATTACTGAAATTATAACGATATCTATCACGTTCACTATTACTGCTGCTGTACAATTTTA